>NC_058403.1:144228435-144408609 GCF_002201575.2 Neomonachus schauinslandi | reverse complement strand
ATCTATCTATCTATCTATCTATCTATCTATCTATCTATCTATCTATCATCTATCTATTGATATTTATATAAATTTGTATCAGTTAATTAATATATGGGTGGAACTGTTGCCTCATAGGTTGGGCATATGTTTAGCTTTAGTAGGTGCTGCCAAAAGTTTATAAAAGAGTCATAATGATTTATACTGTTTCCAGCAATGTATGAGAGTCTTTGTTCTGCATTCTCTTCCTCCTTAGTGTTCTATTTTTTTTTATTTTTTAAAATTTTATTATGTTATGTTAATCACCATACATTACATCATTAGTTTTTGATGTAGTGTTCCATGATTCATTGTTTGCGTATAACACCCAGTGCTCCATGCAATACGTGCCCTCCTTAATACCGATCACCAGGCTAACCCATCCCCCCCCTCCCCTCTAGAACCCTCAGTTTGTTTCTCAGAGTCCATAGTCTCTCATGGTTCATCTCCCCCTTCGATTTCCCCCCCTTCATTTTTCCCTTCCTACTATCTTCTTCTTCTTCTTCTTTTTTTTAACATATAATGTATTATTTGTTTCAGAGGTACAGGTCTGTGATTCAACAGTCTTACACAATTCACAGCACTCACCATAGCACATACCCTCCCCAATGTCTATCACCCAGCCACCCCATCCCTCCCACCCCACCCTCCACTCCAGCAACTCTCACTTTGTTTCCTGAGATTAAGAATTCCTCATATCAGTGAGGTCATATGATACATGTCTTTCTCTGATTCCTCCTTAATGTTTTAAATAGTAGCCATCTGGTGGCAGTATAGAGGTAGTTTAGTGGTTTTAATTTGTATTTCCCTAATGACTAATAAGGTTGCGTACCATTTTCATATGCTTACTGGCCTACGGATATCCTTTTTTTGTGTGGGGAGTAGAGTTGGGGTGAGGGTACCTAGTCTGCCTCAGGGGCTTGCATAGTTTGAACTTCTCACTGGCACCAAGAAGGGAGCCCTCAGGGTTTCTTACAGGTCTGTCCGGGTGTGGGGCAATAGGAGAAGAGAAAGCTGTTAGCAATCAAACATCAATAATGGAATGATACTCTTTATTACAATGTCTCTAAGATCTGTAATGGTGAGAAGACCATAAACCTTAATATTCACTGAAATAATTAATACTTGCCTTGTTGCATGCACTTGGGACACTAGATAAATCAGTATGAAAATGCGATACTGATGATTTTAACTCTTTGGGCTAGGCCAGAGAATTAGCATTTAAGTGTGCCTATGTTTTGCTTGGCTGTACTGTGACTGTTTTATGAGTGAGAACTAGAAGTAGAATTCCAGAAAAAAATACAATTGTTTTTTTTTTTCTTTGTTTGTTTTGTTTCTTAAATTCCACATATGAATGAAATCATATGTTTTTGTTTTCTCTGACTTATTTCACTTAGCATTATACTCTCAACATCCATCCATGTTGTTTCAAATAGCACGATTACATTCTTTTTTTATGGCTGAGTAATATTCCATTATATATATCTCTTCTTTATCTGTTCATCAGTGGGTGAATACTTGGGCTGCTTGCACATCTTGGCTATTGTAAATAATGCTGCAATAAACATAGAGATGCATATATCTTTTCAAATTAGTGTTTTCGTATTCTTTGGGTAAATACTCAGTACTGGAATTACTGGGTCATATCATAATTCTATTTTTACCTTTTTGAGGAGCCTCCATACAGTTTTCCACAGTGGCTGCACCAGTTTTTATTCCCAATGACAGTGCAAGAGGGTTCCTTTTTCTCCAGATACTCACCAACACTTGTTTCTTGTGTTTTTGATTTTAGCCATTCTGATAGATGTGAGGTGGTATCTCATTGTGGGTTTTTTTTTTATTAAGTTCAATTAGCCACCAACATATAGTACATCATTAGTTTTTGATGTAGTGTTCAATAATTCATTAGTTGCATAACACCCAGTGCTCATCAGATCATGTGCCCTCCTTAATGCCCATCACCCAGCAACCTCATCCCCCCCACCCCTCTCCCCCCCTCCCTTCTGCAACCCTCAGTTTGTTTCCCAGAGTCAAGACTCTCTCATGGTTTGTCTCCCTCTCTGATTTCTTCCCATTCAGTTTTCCCTCCCTTCCCCTATGGTCCTCTGTGCTATTCCTTATATTCCACAGATGAATGAAACCATGATAATTGTCTTTCTCTGATTGACTTATTTCACTTAGCTTAATACCCTCTAATTCTATCCATGTTGATACAAATGGTAGGTATTCATCCTTTCTTTTTTTTTTAAGGTTTTATTTATTTATTTGTTAGAGAGAGAGAGAGAGGGAGAGAGAGCACAGGCAGAGGGAGAAGCAGGCAGAGGGAGAAGCAGAATCCCCACTGAGCAGGGAGCCTGATGCAGGACTTGATCCCAGGACCGTGGGATCATGACCTGAGCCGAAGGCAGACGCTTAACCAGCTGAGCCACCCAGGTGCCCCAGTAGTCATCTTTTCTGATGGCTGAGTAATATTCCATTGTATATATGAACCACATCTCTTTTTAAAAATTTTTTATTGTTATGTTAATCACCATACATTACATCATTAGTTTTTGATGTAGTGTTCCATGATTCATTGTTTGTACATAACACCCAGTGCTCCATGCAGAACGTGCCCTCTTTAACACCCATCACCAGGCTAACCCATCCTCCCACCCCCCTCCCCTCTAGAACCCTCAGTTTGTTTCTCAGAGTCCATCATCTCTCATGGTTCATCTCCCCCTCCGATTTCCACCCCCTTCATTCTTCCCCTCCTGCTATCTTCTTCTTCTTCTTTTTTTTTTCTTAACATACATTGCATTATTTGTTTCAGAGGTACAGATCTGTGATTCAACAGTCTTGCACAATTTACAGTGCTCCACCATAGCACATACCCTCCCCAATGTCTCTCACCCAGCCCATCCCTCCCACCCCCCCACCACTCCAGCAACCCTCAGTTTGTTTCCTGAGATTAAGAATTCCTCATATTAGTGAGGTCATATGATACATGTCTTTCTCTGATTCACTTATTTCGCTCACCATAATACCCTCCAGTTCCATCCACATCATTGCAAATGGCAAGATCTCATTCCTTTTGATGGCTGCATAATATTCCATTGTATATATCTATATATACCACATCTTCTTTATGCATTCATCTGTCAATGGACATCTTGGCTCTTTCCACAGTTTGGCTATTGTGGACATTGCTGCTATGAACATTGGGGTGCACGTACCCCTTCAGATCCCTACATTTGTATCTTTGGGGTAAATACCCAGTAGTGCAATTGCTGGATTGTATGGTAGCTCTATTTTCAACTTTTTGAGGAACATCCATACTGTTTTCCAGAGTGGCTGCACCAGCTTGCTTTTCCACCAACAGTGTAGGAAGGTTCCCCTTTCTCCGCATCCCTGCCAACATCTGCCATTTCCTGACTTGTTAATTTTAGCCATTCTGACTGGTGTGAGGTGGTATCTCATTGAGGTTTGCATTTGGATTTCCCTGATGCCGAGCGATGTTGAGCACTTTTTCATGTGTCTGTTGGCCATTTGGATGTCTTCTTTGGAAAAATGTCTGTTCATGACTTCTGCCCATTTCTTGATTGGATCATTTGTTCTTTGGGTGTTGAGTTTGATAAGTTCTTTATAGATTTTGGATACTAGCCCTTTATCTGATATGTCATTTACAAATATCTTCTCCCATTCTGTCGGTTGTCTTTTGGTTTTGTTGACTGTTCCTTTGCTGTGCAAAAAGTTTTTGTCTTGATGAAGTCCCAATAGTTCATTTTTGCCCTTGCTTCCCTTGCCTTTGGCGATGTTTCTAGGAAGAAGTTGCTGCCGCTGAGGTCAAAGAGGTTGCTGCCTGTGTTCTCCTCTAGGATTTTGATGGACTCCTGTCTCACATTGAGGTCTTTCAACCATTTGGAGTCTATTTTTGTGTGTGGTGTAAGGAAATGGTCCAGTTTCATTCTTCTGCATGTGGCTGTCCAATTTTCCCAACACCATTTGTTGAAGAGACTGTCTTTTTTCCATTGGACATTCTTTCCTGCTTTGTCAAAGATGAGTTGACCATAGAGTTGAGGGTCCATTTCTGGGCTCTCTATTCTGTTCCATTGATCTATGTGTCTGTTTTTGTGCCAGTACCATACTGTCTTGATGATGACAGCTTTGTAATAGAGCTTGAAGTCCAGAATTGTGATGCTGCCAGCTTTGCTTTTCTTTTTCAACATTCCTCTGGCTATTTGGGGTCTTTTCTGGTTCCATACAGATTTGAGGATTATTTGTTCCATTTCTTTGAAAAAAGTGGATGGTATTTTGATGGGGATTGCATGGAATGTGTAGATTGCTCTAGGTAGCATTGACATCTTCACAATATTTGTTCTTCCAATCCATGAGCATGGAATGTTTTTCCATTTCTTTGTGTCTTCCTCAATTTCTTTCATGAGTATTTTATAGTTTTCTGAGTACAGATCCTTTGCCTCTTTGATTAGATTTATTCCTAGGTATCTTATGGTTTTGGGTGCAATTGTAAATGGGATCAACTCCTTAATTTCTTTCTTCTGTCTTGTTGTTGGTGTATAGGAATGCCACTGATTTCTGTGCATTGATTTTATATCCTGCCACTTGACTGAATTCCTGTATGAGTTCTAGCAGTTTTGGGGTGGAGTCTTTTGGGTTTTCCACATAAAGTATCATATCATCTGCAAAGAGTGAGAGTTTGACTTCTTCTTTGCCGATTCGGATGCCTTTTATTTCTTTTTGTTGTCTGATTGCTGTGGCTAGGACTTCTAATACTATGTTGAATAGTAGTGGTGATGGTGGACATCCCTGCCGCGTTCCTGACCTTAGGGGGAAAGCTCTCAGTTTTTCCCCATTGAGAATGATATTCACTGTAGGTTTTTCATAGATGGCTTTTATGATATTGAGGTATGTACCCTCTATCCCTATACTCTGAAGAGTTTTGATCAAGAAAGGATGCTGTACTTTGTCAAATGCTTTTTCTGCATCTATTGAGAGGATCATATGATTCTTGTTCTTTCTTTTGTTAATGTATTGTATCACGTTGATTGATTTGTGGATGTTGAACCACCCTTGCTGCCCAGGGATAAATCCCACTTGGTCGTGGTGAATAATCCTTTTAATGTACTGTTGGGTCCTATTGGCTAGTATTTTGGTGAGAATTTTTGCATCCATGTTCATCAAGGATATTGGTCTGTAATTCTCCTTTTTGATGGGGTCTTTGTCTGGTTTGGGGATCAAGGTAATGGTGGCCTCATAAAATGAGTTTGGAAGTTTTCCTTCCATTTCTATTTTTTGGAACAGTTTCAGAAGAATATGTATTAATTCTTCTTTAAATGTTTGGTAGAATTCCCCTGGGAAGCCATCTGGCCCTGGGCTCTTGTTTGTTGGGAGATTTTTGATGACTGCTTCAATTTCCTTAGTGGTTATAGGTCTGTTCAGGTTTTCTCTTTCTTCCTGGTTCAGTTTTGGTAGTTGATACATCTCTAGGAAAGCCTCCATTTCTTCCAGGTTATCTAATTTGCTGGCATATAGTTGTTCATAATATGTTCTTATAATTGTTTGTATTTCTTTGGTGTTGGTTGTGTTCTCTCCTCTTTCATTCACGATTTTGTTGATTTGGGTCATTTTTCTTTTTGATAAGTCTGGCCAGGGGTTTATCAATCTTGTTAATTCTTTCAAAGAACCAGCTCCTACTTTTGTTGATCTGTTCTACTGTTCTTTTGGTTTCTATTTCATTGATTTCTGCTCTGATCTTTATTATTTCTCTTTTCCTGCTGGGTTTAGGCTTTATTTGCTGTTTTTTCTCTAGCTCCTTTAGGTGTAGGGTTAGGTTGTGTATTTGAGACCTTTCTTGTTTCTTGAGAAAGGCTTGTATTGCTATATACTTTCCTCTTAGGACTGCCTTTGCTGCATCCCAAAGATTTTGAACAGTTGTGTTTTCATTTTCATTGGTTTCCATGAATTTTTTAAAATTCTTCTTTAATTTCCTGGTTGACCCATTCATTCTTTAGTAGGATGCTCTTTAGCCTCCATGTCTTTAAGTTCTTTCCGACTTTCCTCTTGTGATTGAGTTCTAGTTTCAAAGCATTGTGGTCTGAAAATATGCAGGGAATAATCCCAATCTTTTGGTATTGGTTGAGACCTGATTTGTGACCTAGGATGTGATCTATTCTGGAGAATGTTCCATGGGCACTAGAGAAGAATGTGTATTCTGTTGCTTTGGGGTGAAATGTTCTGAATATGTCTGTGAAGTCCATTTGGTCCAGTGTGTCATTTAAAGTCTTTATTTCCTTGTTGATCTTTTGCTTAGATGATCTGTCCATTTCAGTGAGGGGGGGGGTGTTAAAGTCCCCCACTATTATTGTATTGCTGTAGATGTGTTTCTTTGCTTTTGTTATTACTTATCTTTTGTAATTGGCTGCTCCCATGTTAGGGGCATAGATATTCACAATTGTTAGATCTTCTTGTTGGATAGACCCTTTAAGTAGGATATAGTGTCCTTCCTCATCTCTTATTACAGTTTTTGGTTTAAAATCTTATTTGTTTGATATAAGGATTGCCACCTCAGCTTTCTTTTGGTGTCCATTAGCATGGTAAATGGTTTTCCACCCCCTCACTTTCAATCTGGGGGTGTCTTTGGGTCTAAAATGAGTCTCTTGCAGACAGCATATCGATGGGTCTTGTTTTTTAATCCAATCTGATAGCCTGTGTCTTTTGATTGGGGCATTTAGCCCATTTACATTCAGGGTAACTATTGAAAGATAGGAATTTAGTGCCATTGTATTGCCTGTAAGGTGACTGTTACTGTATATTGTCTGTGTTCCTTTCTGGTCTATGTTACTTTTAGGCTGTCTCTTTGCTTAGAGGACCCCTTTCAATATTTCTTGTAGGGCTGGTTTTGTGTTTGCAAATTCCTTTAGTTTTTGTTTGTCCTGGAAGCTTTTTATCTCTCCTTCTATTTTCAGTGACAGCCTAGCTGGATATAGTATTCTTGGCTGCATATTTTTCTCGTTTAGTGCTCTGAATATATCATGCCAATCCTTTCTGGCCTGCCAGGTCTCTGTGGATAGGTCTGTTGCCAATCTAATGTTTCTACCATCGTAGGTTACAGATCTCTTCTCCTGGGCTGCTTTCAGGATTTTCTCTTTGTCTCTGAGGTTCGTAAGTTTTACTGTTAGATGTTGGGGTGTTGACCTATTTTTATTGATTTTGAGAGGGGTTCTCTGTGCCTCCTGGATTTTGATGCTTGTTTCCTTCGCCAAATTAGGGAAGTTCTCTGCTATAATTTGCTCCAATATACCTTCTGCCCCTCTCTCTCTTTCTTCTTCTTCTGGGATCCCAATTATTCTAATGTTATTTCGTCTTACGGTATCGCTTATCTCTCGAATTCTGCCCTCGTGATCCAGTAGTTGTTTATCTCTCTTTTTCTCAGCTTCTTTATTTTCCATCATTTGTTCTTCTATATCACTGATTCTCTCTTCTGCCTCATTTATCCTAGTAGTTAGCGCCCCCATTTTTTTATTGCACCTCATTAATAGCCTTTTTGATTTTGACTTGGTTAGATTTTAGTTCTTTTATTTCTCCAGAAAGGGTTTCTCTAATAACTTCCATGCTTTTTTCAAGCCCAGCTAGTATCTTTAAAATCATGATTCTGAACTCTAGGTCTGACATCGTACTAATTTCCGTATTGAGTAGGTCCCTGGCAGTTGGTACTACCTCTTGTTCTTTTTGTTGGGGTGATTTTTTCCGTCTTGTCATTTTGTCCAGAAGAGAATAGATGGATGAGAGAACAAAATGCTAACAGGGTAACAACGTCCCCAGAAAATATACTCTAAACAAATCAGAAAAGACCTAAAACCAGGGGAAAAGAAAGGGAAAGAAAGAAAAAAGAAAAAGAAAAAAAAAGAAAAGGAAAAAGATAAAAACAAACAAAAACAGAACAAAACAAAAAAAATAGAACATGATCAAATGTGATCAGGCTGGTGCATAGATCAGTGCCACACACTAGATTTTGGGTGTATTTTGGTCTGTTAGAAGAAAGTGCCTCCCAAAATTTTAAAGAAAGAAAAACTTATATGTGTACAAAAATAAGGGTTGATATGAGGAAAGTTGGAATATGACTGTAAAGATGAAAATTATAAAAAATTTTATAAAAGGAATTGATAAGATAAGGTGTTTGAAAAAAGAAATAAGAGGATTTAAAAAAAAGGGATAGAATGTGATCAGGCAGGAGACTAGAACAAAGCCATACACTAGAGGTTTAGGGTATATTTTGATCTGTTAGAAGAAACTGTATCTCAAAATTTTAAAGAGAAAACAACATATATATATATATATATATATATATATATATATATATATGCCAAAAATAAGGGTAACTACTATGAAGGGATAGAATATGACTCTAAAAATGAAAAATAAAATTTTTTTTTAAAAAAGGGATTGATAAGATGTTGGTTGAAAAAGGGAAAAAGAAAAATTCAAAAAAAAAAAAAGTTAAAAAAAAACTAACTTTGAAAGACTAAAGAATCATGGTAAAAAAGCCATGGATTCTATGTGCAGTATTCCCCTAGCGCTGGAGTTCTGCTGCTCTCATTGATCGGTAAACTTGGTCTTGGCTGGCTGTTCTTGCTGATCTTCTGGGGGAGGGGCCTGTTGCCGTGGTTCCCAAATATCTTTGCTGGAGGTGGAATTGCCCCGCCCTTGCCTGGTCCGGGCTAAGTCATCTGCTTGGGTTTGCTCGGGAGCTTTTGTTCCCTGCAAGCTTTCCGTACAGCTTTGGAGGACGAGATTGAGAATGGTGGCCTCCCAATCTCCACCCCGGAGGACCCGAGAACTCGGGGCCCCGCTCCTCAGTGAGCCCCAAAGAAAAAAGCAGTCAGTCACTCCTGTCTCCTCGGTCTCTGGCCGCACTCCGTGCTCACCTGGCCTGTGACCAAGCATTTCTATCTCTGGCACCTGACCCCGTGTGGATTCTCCAAACCCAGCAGATCCTTGCGGTGTGCTCCCGCACCACTCCTCCTGGGGGAGGAAGGGGAGTCTCCCCGGATCTGCCGCTTATTGGGTCCCTGCTGGAGGAGCAGTGGCCCGACTGTGCCGTGGATCACGGTTTATGGCAACCCGGAGCTGAGAGCCCGCTCCTCCACTCCGTCTCTGCAGCCGGCTTCCCCACTCCGATCCCTGGGAGCTCTGCTGCACTCAGGCACCCCCGGTCTTCCTGTGACCCCGAGGGTCCTGAGACCACACTGTCCCACGAGGGTTCCACCACCCGCTTAGCCACTGGAACCACGTCCCTCAGCGGAGCCGACTTCTAAATGTTCCGATTTTGTGCTCCGCGGCTCTATCACTTGCGAGAAGCGGCCGACGGAGGCCCCCTCCCCCGCCACCTATCCTCCCGAATATCGCCTCAGATTCACTTCTCCACACGTCCTACCTTCCAGAAAGTGGTCGCTTTTCTGTTCAGAGTGTTGTTGCTATTCTTTTCTTCGATCTCCTGTTGAGTTTGTAGGTGTTCAGGATGGTTTGATCCCTATCCAGCTGAATTCCCGGGACCAGACGAAATCCACGTCTCCTACTCCTCCGCCATCTTGCTCGGCCCCCCCAACCACATCTTCTTTTACCATTCATCTGTTAAAGGACGTCTCGGCTCCTTCCACAGTTTGGCTATTGTGAACATTGCTGCTATGAACACTGGGGTGCATGTGCCCCTTCTTTTCACTACATCTGTATCTTTGGGGTAAATACCCAGTAGTGCAATTGCTGGGTTGTAGGGTTGCTCTACTTTTAATGTCTTCTCCTTGTGGTTTTGATTTGCATTTCCCTGATGATCAGTGATGTTGAGCATCTTTTCCTATGTCCCTTGGCCATCTGTATGGCTTCTTTGGAGAAATGTCTATTCATGTCTTCTGCCTATTTTTAAATTGGATTATTTTTGTGTATGTGTTGAGTTGTATAAGTTCTTTATATATTTTGGATTATTAACCCTTTATCAGATATCTCATTTGCAAATGTCTTCTAAAGAAAAATAGAGACAATAGCACCTGGGTGGCTCAGTCAGTTAAGCAACTGCCTTTGGCTCAGGTCATGATCTCAGGGTCCTGGGATCGAGCCCCATGTTGGGCTCCCTGCTTGGCGGGAAGCCTGCTTCTCCCTCTCCCACTCCCCCAGCTTATGTTCCTTCTCTCTCACTGTCTCTCTCTCTTTCAAATAAATAAATAAAATTAAACAAACAAAAAAACCAAAAAACACAAAAAACCAGACTCTTAAATGTAGAGAACAAACTGGTGGTTACCGGAGGGGAGGTGGGAGGGACGGGTGAAACAGGTGAAGGGGGTTAAAGAGTACACTTATCACGATGAGCACCGAGTAATGTATAGAATTGTTGAATCACTATATTACACACCTGAAACTAATATAACACTTACATTAATTATGCTGGGATTTTAAAAATTAAAAAATAAATATAATTATTGACACTGTTCATTTATCCAGAGCAGTAAACTAAGTATGGATCCTTGGCTACCTAAATAGTTATAAGCTCAAAGAATATGTCTTATGTAAAATTATTTCCTCAGTTCTCACAAAGACTGTGGAATGGAGAGGGAAGGCATCATTGCATTTTTGCTTTTATAAGAAATATTGGCTTATCAATGTAAAATGGCTTGCCCACAGCTACTGCTTTCTGGAGTGGTAATTTTAGACAGATTTTGAAACACAATGTCAGAAAGGTATTTCAAACATTTTAATAATGATTTAGTTATTTAACATTAAAACAAACACATGCTACCTGTGAGGAGGCTTAAGACCTCATCCACAGTCATGTGCCTTGGGTGTAAATTCTCTCTGGTTTGCCATTACGGAAAAAGTTCAAGGACTACTGTGTAAGGTATACAACTCTTAATAAAACAAGGTCCTAATATTCCAGCAATAAAAGCAGTCACCCAATGGTAGGGAAGAATAGTAGGGCTGGCAGGTCCTAACTAGTCCCCCCTATAATTTGTTGTCTTTCCAGAGTTACCTAGTTCTCTCCTCTTTGCCAGTGTGTCTGACCCTTAGTTTACTCAGATATGGCTTCTCTCTAGCAAAGGCAAGGACAAAAATCCATTTTCCACTTTCTCTAAGTCCGTAAGTGGTGGGGTCCAGATTTTAAGCCTCATATTCTCCTTCTGTAAAATGAAGACTATAAGAGCTACTTCATGGGGCTATTGTAAATATATATATACTAAATTAAATGTCCATGAAAAGACCTTGCACTGCACCTGGTCATCATGGATGCTCAGTAAGTATAGTTAATTGCTAATTGAATTCCTCCATTCTGGAAGGGGATGTAACTGATATAGATCTGAGCTTCCTTTAGGCAAGGGTGACTATCTCCCTGGTTTGCTCAGTGCTGTCTCAGTGTTAGCACTGTAAGGTCAGCATCCCAGGAAGCTTCTTGTCAGGGCATGAAAAGGCCTGCCATAAAATCATATTTTCAAAGTATGGAACAAGAAGGATGTCTGTTTTGGTCCACGTGGGTTGTCATAATACCATAGACTCCCGGGTGACTTAAACAGCAGAAATTAATTTTCTCACATTTCTGGAGACTACAAGTTCAAGATCAAGATGTCAGGAGGTTGCAGACAGTCACCTTCTGTGTACGCACATGATCTCTTCTTTGTGTGCATGTGGGCAGAGAGAAAGCCAGCTCTCTGGTGTATCTTCTTATAAGGCACTAATCTTATTGGATCAGGGCCCCACCTATGACCTCACTTAACCTTAGTTGCTTTTTAGAGGCTCCATCTCCACATACAGCCACACTAGGGGTTAAGGCTTCACCATATGAATTTTGGGAGGACACAAATATTCAGTTGACAACAATGTCCTTCTTAATTTGGAAGTATATTGATGAGAATGGAGAAAAAGATTACAGTGAAACAATTTATATGCTGTTTCTCTGAAACAGTTTGGTGATCTTTGAAGAGGTCACAAGGAGCCTGAAAAAGCATGAACTGACTACACCTGAGTCATTTGTTGTTGTGGGTAGGTTGCATCAAAAACTTCTACAGCGGGGTGCCTGGGTGGCTCAGCTGGCTAAGCATCTGACTCTTGATTTCAGCTCAAGCCATGATCTCGGGGTCATGAGATCAAGCCTGCATTGGGCTCCACACTGGGCATGGAGCCTGCTTAACATTTTCTCTCTCCCTATCCCTCTCCCCCCATCCCGCTCACTCTCTCTCTCAACAAACAAACAAACAAACAAACAAACAAAAACCTTCTGCAACAACAACAAAAAATGACTTGATTTTTGGAAGTAAGACTGCATTAAAACTCCAAAAAGTGTCACCAGGAAAGGGCAGCAAAATTAAACAGGACTTTCTCAATTTCTTTTTTAAAGACTGTAACTTATTTAGAATTTAATTTCACAACTTCAAATTACTTGTGTGCTTTAAGTCCATTTTCCCTGAGAAAGAGAGGTTTAACTTATGATGATAGCTAACTTGCTTCAGATTACTTTAAAATGGTAGACATTTCAGACATAGATAGCCCATCTGATGAATTTATAGATGCAAAGTACCTGATTGACAAACAGCTTGTCTACCAAACAAATCTGGAGATACAAAGTGGATGGACATTTTCGGAGAGCTGGAAACTAATTCCTACAAATCTATAAGCCTGTTGTCACAGGTATAAGATAAACCTAATAAATAAAATCCTCAGTATCCCATTTTGAGATGCTTTTGTTGAGAGGATATTTAGCTTCATGTCATCACATTGGACACTAGCAATCAACAAAACATATACTTGATAAGAGCAGAGTTATAGGTCAAAGTGAAGTTTACATGTGGACTGTATGTGGTTTTACTATTACATAAAATAAAAAGAAGGATGTCTTAAAGGTTGCAGGCAGTTCAGAGAAATGCCATTGGGAAAAGAAACAGGAAAAGTAAAAAATATCCTACTGTATCATGGACAGAAAGAAATGTATTGTTATTTTTTATTAAATATATGTAATATCTATTTAAGTAGTCCTGTTGCATTTATGTTCCCTTAAAGTCTTACATTTATGTAACTTAAGAATATATAATAATATAGTCTATGTAAATAGCCATGAAGATTTTAAATAGCCATATCAAAAGAGAAAAAGAAATGTTATAAAATATTGTTATATTTTTCTCACACATAATTTTAATTACTATAAAGTACTGTTGCTAACTAGTCCTATTATTGTTTTGTTTAAATAATAGCATTTATGAAGCAAAGGAAATTCAATTATTAGAATAACCCAACAAGAAAGAGTCCATTCAGAGTTTGCTTTACCTGATGGATATTCTTCCCAAATTATCTAGATAAGTCTTCCATTTAATTTTTTTTTTTTTTAAAGATTTTATTTATTTATTTGACAGAGAAAGACACAGCGAGAGAGGGAACACAAGCAGGGGGAGTGGGAGAGGGAGAAGCAGACTCCCTGCCGAGCAGGGAGCCCGATGCGGGACTCGATCCAGGGACTCCAGGATCATGACCTGAGCCGAAGGCAGTCGCTTAACCAACTGAGCCACCCAGGCGCCCTCCATTTAATTTTTTAAATTAAAGTATAATTAACAGACAGTGTTGTATTAGTTTCAGGTGTACAATGTAATGATTCAGCAATTCTGTACATTAAGTGCTCCTCGCGATAAGTGTATTTTTAATTCATTTTATCTATTTTACCCATGCCCTACCTAACTCCCCTTTGGCAACCACCAATTTGTTCTCTGTATTTAAGAGTCTGTTTTTATATTTGTCTCTGTTTTTCTTTGTTTGTTTTGTTTCTTAAATTCCACATATGAGTGAAATCATATGATATTTGTAATCTGGGATCATATGATATTTGTCTTTCTTCTCAGTCTGACTTATTTAACTTAGCATAATACCCTCTAGGTCCATCCATGTTGTTGAAATGGCAAGATCACATTCTTTTGTATGACTAATATTCCGTGTGTGTGTGTGTTTATGTGTGTATATATATACATATCTTACTTATCCATTCATCTATGGATAGACACTTGGGTTGCTTCCATACCATGGCTATTATAAATAATGCTGCAATAAACATAGGAATGTAGATATCTTTTTCAATCAGTGTTTTTGTTTTCTTTGGGAAGAACTGTCATTCAAAAGTCAACCAAATATTTCAAACAGGTCCTCTGGAAAGCTAGTTAATGTCTATTGCAGCAATGAACTTACTCTTACACTTCCATTTCTTGACCAAACCTCCTGAAATAGTGTGTCAGCCCTGGCCCTCAGGAGGTCGACAACATTTGTAGAAATAGACACAATTTTTTCAGGATGGCTGGAAGAGTCATTGATACCAGGTGACACCACTGCATGTTGAGATGAGGAGCATGTTCTTCATGAAAGCAGCAAAACCAGATGTGTTGCCAAGCATCACAGATGCTCTGTCTGAACCCACAGTACCAAGATTTTTATTCTGCCTGAGTTTGGCAAAGAAATTCTTCACCATGTTAAAGACATTGTGACTGCAGATTCTAAAAGAAGTTCACAAAACACCAATTCTCTCTTGATTACAAGAGCTTGCAGACAGGAGTTGGCTTTGGTTACGCAAATAGGGGTATCTATTTGTATCATTATATGCAAAAGTGAAATATTAAATAAATGTCAGAAAAAAATAGCATTTATGAAACAAAAGTAAATAATACAGAATAATACATAATTTTTTTAAAGATTTTTTTTTATTTATTTGACAGAGAGAGGCACAGCGAGAGAGGGAACACAAGCAGGGGGAGTGGGAGAGGGAGAAGCAGGCTTCCCGCAGAGCAGGGAGCCCGATGCGGGGCTCGATCCCAGGACCCTGGGATCATGACCTGAGCCGAAGGCAGACGCTTAACTGACTGAGCCACCGAGGTGCCCCAGAATAATACATAATTTTTAAAGAACACCAATTTCCATTTTTTTATGTTGAAGTGATAACACATTTATAATAACTTGTTACATTATTATGGGATTTGGGGAGTATAATATAGCACTTTTTTTTTTTTTGGCCTGGCAACCCTTTTGTCCTGGATTGGCTCTCTAAAAGCTTAACCATCCTACCTGTATCACTCAACTTTTATCGCAATAATGCTCTGTAACAAACCTCTCCAAAACTCAGTGGCTTCCAACCATAAACATTTGTTCTCATGCCTGTGGGTTGACTGGGCTTGGCTCCGGGCAGTGAGTTGAGCCTTAGGTCTGTCCCACGTGTCTTGTTTTGGGGCTCAGACTGGAGGGTAGTGGCTACCCCGGGCTTGTTCTTTATATGGTGAATCACCAGAATGAAAGCCATGTGACACTGCATAGTATATACAGTGCCTCTGTTTGCTTACATTCTAGTGGTCAAAGTGCGTCCATGGCCAAGCCCAACAACAGTGGAGCAAAAATATGTGCTCTGCTCATAGTAGAAGGAAGGGCAAAGAACATTTGCTGAACAATAACCTAAAGGACCCCACCCCATTTAAGAGCTTTCTGTGGGCCCCACCCACTGACTTCCACTTATTCTCAGTGGCTGTCCCTTTTTGCAAGGGAAGATGTGAAACATATAATTTTTTTGGCTGAGTACACTGCTGCCCCCTAAAAGATAGGGGTTCCGTGAATGAAAAGAGAGAAGGGAAATTGGATGCTAGCATTCTCTGCTGCAAAGGAAGTTTCTCTCTCATTATTCATTCATGTATTAAACAAATGTTTTTCAAAGTTTACCATGAGACAGGTAATGTTTAGATAATGTAACCTATATGAACATGTTACATGGTTGCAGGAGCCCAGGAACTGGGGCTGGACAGGGATGAGGGTCATCCTTATTTGTCAGATGAGGAACCTTGAAGCCAGTAGGAGGGAAGTTGCTTTCCTGAGTACCTATGCTTTGTGAGCAGTAGATTCAGCATTGAACCCCGGTCTTCTGTCTTATTCTTTCATTTAGAAGCATTACTCAGTAGCTACTTGGTCCTAGGCAAATGGAGGCAGAAGGCCCCAGAATGGTCCCTTCCTCTAGGGAGCTCAAGGTCCATGGAAGAGACTAACAAGATCATATTTGCAATAGAGTAACTTCAGGAATCATGCAGTATTGGGTCTTCAGGATAGAGAAGATGTAGGGGTGAGGGTGAAGGGGTCTGAGGTGGAGGTATATTAGGTTGAGAAAAGGCTTTGAGAGGAGGAAACTACTTAGAAGGTTTAGAAATGATAGAGGAATTAGGAGTCAAACTTTGAAGGACCTTGAAAGCCATGCTGAGGAATTTGCATTTAATCCTGACAGTTATGGGGAATAGGCCAGTGGCAAGTCCACATTTCAGCCATCATGTGCAGGATAGATTGGAGGGAGTAAAAGTAGAGCCTGGGACACTAGTTCAGGGGTCCCTCCAAGAGTATTGTGAATGAGACAAAAGTTTGGGCCAAAGAAGTGGTAGTGAGAATGGATAGAAGGAGAGAGATTCCAGATTCCATCTGGGCATGAGAACCAAGGAAGAGGAAGTGCTTAGCTTAGCAGTTCTCAGCCCTGACTGTGCTTTAGAATTAAGTATGGTGCTTAAAAAAAATACAGATTCTCAAGCCTTGGAAATTTTGATTTAGTAAGTCTGGGATAGAGCCAGACAAGGAACCATAGTAAAGAGTGAACCAGTTGGGCAGCTGCCTGGGTTACAAATTTATAAGGAACCTAAAACATCATTAGGGCAAATTGGAAATCTGACCCCTTAGTACTGGAGAAGGGAAAGATAGACTCACTCCTGATGAAGTAGGAAGGGCCCTCCAGTAGAAATAGTAAAATGTTCCCCACTAGCACCAACCTGTCTTAGCTGAATGTTTACTACTTGCAAAATCCACTGTGTAATCCGAGGCCCTACCAGCACCCTGGGAACAGCCAACTGCCAAGCAACTTAACATGTATTTTTTTTTTAAAGATTTTATTTATTTATTTGAGAGAGAGAGAGAGAGCATGAGAGGGGAGGGTCAGAGGGAGAAGCAGACTCCCTGCCAAGCAGGGAGCCCGATGCGGGACTCGATCCAGGGACTCCAGGATCATGACCTGAGCCGAAGGCAGTCGCCTAACCAACTGAGCCACCCAGGTGCCCCAACTGCCAAGCAACTTAAATTCTGAAAGAAAGTAATACAGGAGTGCTATTTTCTAGAGAGGAGGAGTTTATTGGTTATCTAAATTTAAAAACTCTTTTAACATAGCATCCAACAAGTGTCTAGCTCACAAAAAAAAATCACAAGATAAAACTGAAGGGGGATGAAGTATGTAGTCTTAAATACAGCAGTCAGGGAAGGCTTCACTGAGGGGGTGACACTTGAGTAAAGACCTGAAGGAGATGAAGGAGCAAATACAGGGCATTTCAGTCAGAGGGAATAGTAAATGCAAAGACCCTGAGGTGATATAGTGCCTGGAGTATGCAAGAAACAATAAGGAGGAGAGTGTCTCCTGGAACATAGGCAGTGAGAGAGTGCAGGTGGTGATGATAGACAAGCAGAGTGTGGAAGGACTTGTGAGGCTCCTGTAAGATTTGGGCTTTTTTACTCTGAGGGGGGTGTGAAGCCTCTGGGAGGTTCTGAGCAAAGGAGTGACAAAATCTGATTTGTGGTTATTCTCAAGCAACTCTTCTCAAAAGTAATTTTATTCATGTGATTAAGATGGATTAAGTTATGCTATTGGGACAATTTTTGAATCTTGATGGTTAAACACACAAATTTATTTCTCATTCACTCTCATATCCAATGAGGTCTTGTGGAGGCTGTGCTCATCATAGTCCCCAGAGACCCAGGCTGATGGAGACTCCATCTTGACATAAGCTTTTCAGTCAATGAATAAGAGAAGGAGCATGACCAATGATGCACTGGCTTATATAGCTTCCACCCAAAAGTGATGGCACTTCTACTTAACATCTCATCGGCCAAAGCTGGTAACATACACACCAAACTTCAAAGGGCAGGGAAACATACATCCTACTCATTGTCTGAAAGACGGGGTGCTAGATGTTTGTGAATAGCTCTAGCAGCTACCATAACCCAGCTTCTTAGAAACACAGCCTTACAAAATCTCCCTTTCATTAGAGAGCTCTGCATGACAAAGAGTTCTATTGGTACATACACATGGGTACAGTGTGTGTGTGTGTGTGTGTGTGTGTGTGTGGTGTGTGTGTGGAAAGAAACATTTCAATTCCTATTTCTGCTCTATTAATCTCACCCCTTCAAAATTTGTTGTTGTTGTTATTGCACACTTTATAATAGGTAGAAAATAAGGTAGTACACTTAAGTAACTTGTAAATATGTCATGCACATATTGGAGAATATACTCAAAAACTTATTGCTACTGAATAATTTAAAAAGTTTGGAGCCTGCTAGGATAGATTATGAGTCCTTTGAGGCTAGAGACAGGATGTGCTCATTTTCATTCCATGTAGCTTTTTATTGAAGTTTAAAATACATACAGAAAGGTGCACATATCCTAAGTATTACAGCTTGATTTATTTTCATCTGTAATTGGTACTCAAATTAGTAGCAAGATTGACAAACAAAACACGAGCAGCACCACAAAAGCCCTCTTTGAATCTTCTTCCCAGTCATGACTTTCCCCTGGGTAACCACTCACCTGACTCCTAACAGAAGAAATCAGCATTGCCTGTTTGTGCACTGCATATAAATGAAAGCATATGTAGGCCTATTTTTGTGGCTGGCTTCTCTCCCTCCACAGAATGTTTGTGTGTGGCTGTAGTTCATGAATTGCCATTGCTGTAAAACACTATATTGTGTGGATACACCACAATCTACTTATTGTTTCTCCTATTGATGAATATTTGGGTTGTTTCTTGTTTGTGACCATTGCAAATAATTTGCTGCTAATGACCTTTCTTGTACCTACATGGCTTTTGATGCACATATGTAGGCATTTCTGTTGGGTCAAGGTCTAGGATCTGCTGGGTCGCAGGGCACATGTATATTTAGTTTTAGTAGATAGCCAGACAGTTTTTTAATGCAGTGCTACCTCTTACTTGTTCTTGACATTAACACCAATCACAGAGTGTGCGGCAAAAAATGCATGGAGAGTAAGGAAGCAGGGGGACAGGGGATAAAAAGGTGCATGTCAAAGATTGTTGGCATGCAGACCTGTTGAGTCACGGAGCCACAGCCGTGGTCATGGCCCTATGCAGGAGGACGTTATCGGGAAGTCAATGATTACCTCGAAGATAATGTGGACCAGTGGTCTGAAATGTAGCACTGCAGAGCCGGAAGGAAGGAGGAGGTAATAAAGAAGGGGGAGTTGCCTTCTCTAGGCAGGACTCTGCGAAGGGCAGGTGGAGTCATTTCAGATCCAGGTGTGTCCTCAGTTCGGCAGTTCCAGAACTCAGTTTTATCTGCTTACCCAGCTGTGGCCATTCCTGGAATACTGACTGTTCGCATTCAGTCTGGGTTACAAAAGTGGCAGTTGTTCGCTTACAGATGGAGTTCCTACACTCACCATCTCAGCATCTCCTTAGCTGAGCAGAGTCTCAGGTGAACAAAATGATGCAGAGCTTGGGAGTCTGGCTTCAGAATGCAGGATTTTGACTCTCTGTTCTTAGGTTGACAATTCACCTGGCTGGGCCAGGTCCTGGAGCAGCTTCTCCCAAGTGTGTCCCATGAGTCCTCAGAAAAAGAGGTTAGCATCTGGTAAATGTGGAAAAAACTGGGCACTTTCCAACTTTCTCAGGAAATCTCAGTGCACATTAGCATTGACGTTTCTGACTAGTCCTACTGCTAAAAAAAGAGAGAGAGGGAGAGAGTCTGTTTACCTGTGTTCAGTATTCTCAAATTTGGCCAACAGAATCCCTGCCTCTTAAATTGTTTTTATACATAACAGATAAATTCTGCAGAATACCACAAAACCCTTTGAAAACATTAATCAAAAAAAAAAATGTCTGCTCCACTCTCCAGTGTTGTGTTTTTCAAACTATACTTATTCGTGGATATTATTGAAATAAATTTAATGATTTGAGACCACCATTACAAATAATTAAAATGGAATAGAATAGAAAATACCAGAGTGCATCACATGTAATAATGTTTTATAAAACTTGGTTTTAGGGACATTTAGACATATATGTTTGTGTAAAGGGTCACGGCATAGAGTGTACATCTTATGTGGGTCGCAGTCAGAAAAGGAGACTCGAAAGACCACACTGTTTCCTCAGATGTCTGAGTGAGACAGTTTGCAGGATCCACTCCCCCACCCCACCCTGCCCCGTCCTTACTATCTGGCTTTAGGAAAGTCACTTCAACTCCCTATTCCTCAGTTTCCTAATTTGTAAAATGGTGATAATAAATGTTCTCTCTTAGGATTGTTTGTAATGATGAAACGAAATAACCTATGGAAAGCATCCAGAACATAATAAGGACTGAAGAAATACTTTCTCTTCCATCTGTCTCCCCATCCCCATCCACAGTTTAAGGAGACCTCCGAATATTTGTTCTGCTTTAGAAATACTGTCATCAGTGACAGCCTCAAAGCATTCTGTAGCTGGTGACCCCTGGGAAGATGGTTTCTGGCCATCTAGTGATGACTCTTGTTAATTTCAACCTCAGAGGGTAATTTTTCAGCCTGGTTCCCAGATTCTCTCAGGGCACCCTACTGCTGACTCTGCCCTCACCCCTACCTTCATGCCTATAGGCTCTTAAGAATCCTGAGGTCCAAACACTGGACTACTTAGGGACATAGGTCTCAAAGACATACAGGCACTGGATGAACGTGACTCAGCTGTTAAATGTCACTCAGCTATTAACAGAGGGGCTAGCCCCCAATTCCAGGACTATGGACTCCAAGCCCAGCCTTCTCTCCAGCAAGGAGCATGCAGATCCTTAGGTCCTGCCTCGACTGTGTCATAGCCTATTATAGGTGACCCAGGGGACACAAACACTCTATGCATCCATAGCAGAGGGGTCGGTATCAGCCACTTACTCCAGCGACTTAAACACTGGTTAATTCTCAAGGGGGGAAAAATGTCCATTGTGATTGACCTTAAGTGGTAAAAGGATTTTCCTACCGTATTTCCTTCCAAACCGCCCCTGGAGACTGAGCCCAAATAAGGTTACGAGATGCCAGTGAAAGACTTCTCTTTCTGTGGCTTTGCTTGGGAGAGCAACAGTTTTGGCGAACCTCAGCGGGCGGGTCAGGCCCCTCCTTCTCCCTCTCCGTCCCTCCTCCGGCCCATGACTGCCCAGGGCTCACGGAACACCCTCACACCTTGGAGGCGGGATCGGGGCGATCCGCCCAGACCCTGCTCCGCGCTTGCCGCCCAGCCTCAGATCATCACCCGGCGGGCTGGCCCCATTCCTTCCTAGCACCTGGGCCCCTGCTTCAGGCGGCTGTGGCCGCCTGAGCCCGGGGCAGGGCTTTTATTGTGAAAGGAGCTCCCCCCTCCTTCGCTTTCGGGGAAGTGGGGAGGTTGGGCTGGGACGCGCAGCCGGGACTTCGCAAACTCTGCAAACATCCCTGGCTGGTCGCGGAGGCTCGCGGCTGCGGGAAGGCTCCTGCAGAACCGCAGATCCTCAGACGCGCAGATCCCCCGTGGGCTGGAGATCCCAGACCTCCTCTAACAACCCCACCTGCAGAGCATCCCTGAGCGCATCGCACACGCAGGAATTGTGGGGCCACTTGGCCGCTGGGAACCTGTGGACCTTCGGTCCGGGAAACCCGAGTCCAGGGAAGACTTGGAGATTCACGGAGCAAGGGGCGGCCCCCGGGGCGGTGGGATGAGCTGGAGAGCCGGCTGAGATCGCCGAGGAGCGGGTCCAGCCACCACAGGGGACATGGTAGGAATCTCGAGGGGGAACGCTCGGGTGGGCGGATAGGGCGGGCACCCAGGCAGGTGGCCGCGGACAGTGCGCGCAGCTTTGGGTGCGCGGAGCCTGCACGGCCTCCGGGAGCCGGAATTGTTCTGGAAGGTTGCTTGGGGGCTGCAGCGGCTTTTATTTCTGCACCTAGGACGAAGTATGGGGCGCCGGCGAGGGGTGGGCAATCAGCTTTGCCGCTTCCCTTGGTGGGCATGACCAAGGGCGCTTTCATTACGGACCCGTACACCCTGGCTGAATCTTAATCCACGTAGAAATAAATCGGGTCTGGTAAAGGTCCAGTGCCTGGCTCCATCACCTGGACCGTCGGGCAGGTGTGGGCGCGCTGGTTGGTCTGGGATGTTATTCAGGAAGTTGGAGAACTTGTGGACCGTTGCCTTTCCTTTGATAAAACTCAAAGACAACAACACGCAGGAAAGATAGACCCTTTGAGCATGAACCAGGCTACATGTGTAGCCGCAGGAAAGGGGTTTCTCTCAGGACTGGTTGCTGATGAGCTCTGCTTTCAGGTAGAAGCTACCTGCAGCCCCCACCCACTGTTCCTACAGTTCACTGCCCTACCCTGGGTGGGTGGAGTGGGGGAAGGGTGTCAGACACCAGAATGAGTCTGAGCTCGGAAGAAACCCACAGGGCTCTTCCATCTGCTTCTGTGACTCCCTCCCTCTCGCCACTCTTAAGCTCACAGAGGCCAGATTGGGGCTCACTGGAGATACTTCTCTGGGATCTTAGCTGTGGGCCTCGAGTCTAGAAGGGTGCCTAGAGTTTCTCCTATAGGATGGAGGGTCTCTGCGAGAACAGTTCCTTGGGTGCAAAGGTGTTAGTTCTGGCCTTGTGGGGACCAGAGGCCATGAGCTGGTCAGTAAGAGCTGGGGGCTCAGGGAAGGGTACCAAGGGGCTATGTGTGTCTCACCTTCCCCTAATACCCTCTCTCCAGTCCTCATAGGGGTCTTTCTCAATGCTGCTAAAGAGAAAGAAATAATGGAATCTTAGGGTTGAAAAAGGGGGGGTGATCAGAGGTACAGGATGTGAAACTGAAAAGTATGCAGATTTTTTTTACTACAAAATTCCATGTTCAGGAGCAAGACTATTGCCAGAAGAGGGTAGGGGCCAAAGCCATCAACCCAAAGGGTTGTTAATGGTATGCAGGAGTCTCTTGATTTTATTTTTTATTTTTTTAATTTTAATTTTTTTAATTTTGTTCAGTTAGCCAGCACAGAGTACATCATAAGTTTTTGTTGTAGTGTTCAATGATTCTTTAGTTGAGTATCTCACCCAGTGCTCATCCCAACACATGCCCTCCTCAATACCCATCACCCAGTTATCCCATCCCCCCACCCCCTCCCTTCTGTAACCCTCAGTTTGTTTCCCAGAGTCCAGAGTCTCTCATGGTTCGTCTCCCCCTCCGATTTCCCCCCCTTCATTTTTCCCGCCCTTCCCCTATGGTCTTTTGTGCTATTCCTTATGTTCCACATATGAGTGAAGCCATGTGATAATTTCCTTTCTCTGCTTGACTTATTTCACTTAGCATAATCCCCTCCAGTTCCATCCATGCCGATGCAAATGGTGGGTATTCATCCTTTCTGATGGCTGAGTAATATTCCATTGTATATATGGACCACATCTTCTTTATCCATTCATCTGTTGAAGGATATCTCGGCTCCTTCCACAGTTTGGCTCTTGTGGACATTGCTGCTATGAACATTGGGGTGCATGTGCCCCCTCTTTTCACTCTTGATTTTAAAAGTGTCTCTGACAGCGTCTCAGGCCTCCTGCGATGGAGATGGAGAGCACAGGGGGAGAAAGTACCTGCCTTCTGCTCTAGCAGCCTAAGGGTGTGTGGATGTGTTTGCTTTGCTGCCAGTGTGCGCTTCCTGTCCTCATGAGCTGCAGGCTCCTGGCTCCTCATCCTTAGTTCTGGGGTGTTAGGAAGAGGACTTGAGTCAGAATTTCACTTGTGTCAGGGTCCACTTGCCAGAGAGACAGGCATAGCCTGATAAGCAACCTCTCGCAGCCAAATGGCCTTGGAGATCTGAAGCCTTCCTTTGCTTCTCCCTTTGAATGAAGGGTCCTTGGTCCAGAGGCCTGGGGGCCCAAGGTACAACTGGGCACTGACTGGAACCAGTATAAGAGGAGGTGGGGGGCTGGGAATCCTTGGCGGGGGGCTTCAGTTTCTTCCTCTGTAAAATGAGAGATTGAACTAGATGGCCTTTGAAGTTCCATTTAACATCAAAAATGGATGATACATGAATAATTCTGAGGTTGGAGCCCAATCAGGTCTTGACTTCTTAGCCTTCTTAGCATGGACACCATTCTGATGGTGTGAGGAAGAAGTGGTTCTCAGCCCTAGTGGTTCTCACTGTTCCCCAGACCAGATCCAGACCAGACCCAAACCAAGGGATTTGCTTTTCAGGCTGTGCAGGTGACCCCAGTGTGCAGCCAGGACTGAGAACCACAGGGTTAGAAGGTGGAGAGAACAGGAACTGCACTTCCCCAGAAACCCCTGAATCTGTCGAGCTGCCATCTCCTGAGATAGTCCTAAAATTGAAGGTGTCCGTGAACTTCATCTGCAAATGATACATCTTATGTGCCCCTCTGGCAGGATCAGTTCGCAGAGCAACCTCTCTTAATTCATTAAAACTGAGATGTGAACTTCCCCAACTTGTTTGAATATGGTCTTTATCTAGGAATGCCTTAACACTGTCGTATTACTGATCTGAGGCACATAAAATGAGAAACCCGGGGTTAGAAATATAAAGCTAAAAAGTCTGGAATCCTTAGATGTCTTTTTGCAAAAGTGAACACTGAGCTGCAGGACCTGTGAGGGTATTTTTGATCATCCTGCGGGGGTGGGGGGGGGCGTGTGGGTCTCTGACAGGGCTTGGTGTGTGTACTTCTGAAGCTAAGATTGGGAAACTTGCCACCTTTCCTTATAATCATGGCAGGAGACCTGGTGTGTGCCAAGACTCAGAACTCAGATGAAGAACCTGGGTGGCTCAGTCGGTTAAGTGTCTGCCTATGCTTTGGATCATGATCCGAGGGTCCTGGGATTGAGCCCCATGTGGGTCTCCTTGCTCAGCTGGGAGCCATCTTCTCCCTCTCCTTCTGTCCCTCCCTCCTGCTCATTCTCTCTCTCTCTCCCCCAAATAAATAAATAAAAATCTTTTAAAAAAAGAATATTGATAGAAGAAGTTAAGACTATTATTGCCAACTTTAAAAAGTTTTCTTCCTGATCCTATATTTGGCCATACTGCCAACTTCTATAGGTAACCATGGGTATCATTTTGGCATATTTCCTACTCTCTTTGAGTATTATTTTAAAGAGTTGGGATTATGCTGAACATACAGTTTTATAGTCTGATTTGTTTTACTTCACTTTTTGTCAAAGCATGTTCCATGTCTGCATCTCCAAAAAATATTCATAGTCATACTTTTAATGCTCAGTACCATGATTTTGATAATCATTTCTCTGCTTGTGGACTTTAGGTGGTTCCCACTTGGGAGCTGTTTTCAGTGGCATGTGGCCGGCTTCTGATTATCCACGGAAATGGGGATCTGAGTGCCTGGCTAAGTGGAAATCAGACAAGCTCACCAGAACAAATTGCTTCAGCCTCTTTATAAAAGATTTTACTGCAATTACCTTCGAAGGCCCAGAGTGTGAATGTGGGAGGGGTTTCCTCTTGTCTGTCTTCACTCTTTGCTGGGGGCATGTCACCAGACAGGCAGCCATGCAGGGAAGGGGATCGCAGGAGGACCCACTAATGGGTCAGTTATTCTCAAAAGAACCAAGAGCTAAATTCCCTGATGGTTAAGACAGAGAGGAATCTTCAGGAAAAGGAGCTGAAATCAGAGAAGGGATGTGACCTTCTCAAGGTTACTCAGAGCTGGGTTAGAGCCCAGGTCTCCTAAGTCTTCCCCCTGCCGCATACAGGTCGCATCACAGATACCATAGCCTCCTTATATACTTGAGGCATTTGGTACAGCTTGGAGTGGCGAAGGAAAGCCACGGGGTTTGAAATCAGAAGAAGGTTTGTGTGAGACTAGGCTCTGGGTAGGCACTCCAGTGCTCTGAGCTTTGGAACCCTCTGTAACATGGGGTTATAATAATGGACTATTATAAGGAGCAAATGCAATCATGGAGGTGAAAATACTTGGTGCCCCAAAGGTGCTGTAAGAATGGGGGCTTTACAGAAGACCCACCAAATAGGTTTTCTTTTTGTCAGAACTTAAAACGAATCATAAGGAATTCACTGATGCATTTTCATTCACTACCAGTCAAGGGGTTGTGGGGGAGCAGGGGGCTTCTGGGACTCTCCTCTAAGTATGGGTCATATGCAGACAGATTCTATTCTAAAACAGGTGTCTTGCTCCTTTAAATCTTTCTTCTCACCAGTTGGGAAATGCCCTGAAGGAGATGTTTGCCCAGTTTGGGTGCTCTGGCCCTCCTTGCTGAACACTGGATGAGAATGCAGCCCCCACTCAGTCACAGGCCCCTGAGGTCTAATGCTGGGGTGCTCCAGCCAATCACCTTGCCCAAGTTTCTTAGGCTCAGCTGAAGAAAAGAGGTTCAACTGGTTTTGAAATCAGAACTGGGAACCATGACATCCAGCCCTTGGAACCCATGGGGAATTTGACACCCTTTCTCTTGTGGGCACCCCCTTGACCTGCTGCATGCATGAGCCAGGCTTTGCACAGGGCTGGCCAGGGAGCAGAGGATTTTAAATAATCTGCTGGCCCAACCAGCCCAAGCAGAGGTTGGTTCAAAAAGCAGTGGGTAGGGAGTGAGGGTGGAGAATAGGCCTCACAAAGAAATGAGTTTCTTAGCTGTTTCAGGGGCTAGTAAAAGAAATGTGCTTCAGATGGGCCCTGACAGCCCCCTCAGAATAGACCCGGGAGACGCAGCCCTCCCTCCCCACCCAGGGTACCTTGAGGCCCAGTTTCTTGTTTAGGCATTTGGGTATACAGACCTTTGTCTGCCTTCCTCTTCTCTCTTCATGGCAATTTAGAAACAGAGTGTATGCATCAGGTTTCCTTGAGGCCCAGATGCTGTGAGCAACCTGGGCTATCTTTGCTTGGATCCCTTTTTGATGTGACTGTGGAAGTGTTTCCATCTGGGGAGTTTGGGATGCCATCCCTGTATTGTCTGGATGTGTCTAGTCAGGTTTGCATCTGAAGGACCATCTGGCCCAAGAGTGAGGATGGAACAGTGGTTTGTGGGGTAATCTCCAGGCCGCCCTTCTCTGTGTGGACCTCCAACACACACATACAGATACAGACACATATTCTTTGAAGTGGCCTGGGATCTGGCTGTATTCCCAAGGACTCAGCTTGGTGGCCCTGGAGCTGCTCACTGAGTGGAAGCCAGAGGTGCTTTATGACGGCACCTGGTGAATTCAGTGGTGGTGGGGGATGCTTAATGACAGGGAGTGTCAGAGGATGGCCTAGCTTTTGTCAGTTGAAGAACAGAGAAGCCACTACATGTCTATTAAATAGCTAAAAAACAAAATACTCTGACAGTATCAAGTGCTGGCCAGAATGCAGAATAACCTGATGCTCATACATTAAAAGTAGAAATGTACAGTGATAGACCCACACTGGAAAAGAGCTTGTCAGTTTCCTGTGAAGTTAAACATACACTTCCCGTAGAACCCAGCGATCCTATTCCTATGTCGTTACCCAAGAGGAGTGAAAACATATGTCTACGCAAAAACCTGGATCCAAATGTTTATAGTAGCCTTCTACATGATCACCCCAAACTGGAAACAAACCAGATGTCCTCAACTGTAGACTGGACTAACAAGGTGGGATCCGGCCATACGGTGCAACAAAGACAGCAATCTATTGATACACTCAACAACATGGAGGAGTCTCAAAGGCATTTTGCTGAGTGGTAGAAATCCATCTCAAAAGGTTACCTGCTGTGCGATTCCATCTATATGACATTCTGGGCAAGGTGAAGCTACAGGCATCAAAGAACAGGTGATGGTTACCAGGGGCTGGTGGTTCTACGTGTGTGTGTGAAAACCATTAGAACTGTCCGCAAAAATTTTAGTTGTACTGTATGTGAGTTAAAATAATACAACAAGAAGAAGGAGGAAAGGCAGTCTTGCAGAAGGAACAGCATGTGCAAAGCCCTCGAGGCAAAAGTGCGCTGTCAAAAGGTGACTGGGAGGGGAGTTGGGGGAGCCTCCTGGAAATGGGGCTGGAAGCAGAGTCTGGTTCTGGGGCATGGGTGGTCTCCCCACCCAGCTGTGGATTTGAGTTACTATCCTCAGGGCAATGGGGGCAATGGAAGGGCTTTTGAGCATGGGGAGGTGGGATATGTTTGCATTTTAGAAAGCAGTTTCAGAGGGAGGGGAGGAGGCTGCATGGAGTGGAGGAGAGCATCTGCGAAATGATGGTGATGGGGAAATGGGCCCGGTGACTGGCCTGGCCGGAGGGAGCAGATAGGAGGGGTGTATTTGGGCAAGAGAACCTCTAGTCCTTGGTAACCTCAGATAGGGAGCCTGGGCAGGTCAAGAGTGACTTGTTTCTTGTTCAGGCATGTGGGTATACAGACCTCTGTCTGCCTTCCTCTTCTCTCTTCATTTTTATTTATCTTATGGTGTCCTTTAGTCACACTTAGAAGTAATCGTGATATAGCAATAACTTATTTAAAAATGAAACTAATCATTTTAATTCTATAAAATAGATTATTAGGTTATATTCTTAAGAGCCACAGTTATATTCTTAAGAGTCAAGTGTTTGACATTTCTCCCTTAATCTTCTACATTGGTTTTGCCCTTGTTATCATAAAAAGTAGGTTAGGGATCATCGCAATAATAAATGAGTACAGTGTTGGTTATGTTGGCCTAGCCACCTTGCCCGTGGTCCCTGGTGCTCCCTGCCAGCCAACCTGTGGCTCCTCCGTCTTCACCCCCGAGTTCCCTGCCTGCCAGGGGCTTCAGTTTGGGTTTCTGCTAAGTGGCTGTGTCACAGGCTGTTCACTTGTGGGCAGTTTTTGTTTGGCTTTCAAGGATGTTTGCTTGCAATGAGCAAACAGCCTCTTCCAGAAGCACCTGGAGAACTTAAATCCATTCATCTTGGCTCACGCAGCAGGCTCGTGGTTCCATGTATAGGAACCAGGTCCGGGAGGGATGTTTTCAGAAACGTTATCAGCCTGGTGGAAGACATCAGAGGGGAGAGGGAGGGAGAGAAAAAGAGAAGAGTCAGAGCCAGAGATGTATGGATGCGAGATAAGGGGACTGAGGCTCACGGACAAAAAGGACTGGAGGCCCCACCCCCGCAGGGGCACCAGCGAAGGAGCAGGCGGGGGGGGCCCCTCCCAGCGCTGGGATCATGGCGCTCGGGGGACATGGGGCTCTGGGGCTGTAGCGGGCCCAGTGTCCTGGGCTGGTGTCAGCATGTGTTGACCTCTGGCAGAGCAGTGATGGTCTCCCCGCCACTGCCTCTCTGTGCTGCACATGCCCTGCGTCAGCCCTGGGCTCCCGGCGGGGGGGGTAGCAGCGGGAGAGCAGACCTGGCTTCTCCAGTGACTGGCCTTGCCTGTGTCCAGACTGGTTTTGCACCGTGCTATGAGGTCACTTCCAATGCACCAGGCACTGGCGAATTGTCCAGACGTTCTGTCTCTTCTTTTCCACAATTCCTGGAAGGGGATTATCCATGTGAATCTACTCCTGCATATACATAAACAAGCAGCATGTACCCCCTTCCCTAATTTCTACAATCCATCTAAGTACTTAGGTGGGCGGTGTCGTCTGTGGCCATCTTCCCATCAGGACTGTAAACTGATGGCAGAGGCCATGCCTCTCTTCTTTGTTCTGGCAACGTTAAATCGACTGCTTTATAGTACTTACAAATGCTTGGTGCCATGCTTGAGCTGGGAATGGAAGACCCAAATATAGTCAAACCTGTAATATCAGAGGGTCATAATTTCGAAAAGTATGGGATCCACAACCCCCTTCACTTTTTTCCCCCAAAGAGATGCATGAGCTGCAGCCCCAAGGATAATGTGATAACCCATGACCACCCAGATGGAAGGAGCAGGAGCAAAGGCTCAGGCTGTGCCCAGGCTGGGATGGGGCTCCGGGCCATGCTGCGTGGGATGCCCGAACCCACTGGAGGTGGAGGCTGCAGGCAGCCTGAGGCCTAGAGGCTGGGCTGGCTCGTGAATGGGCCGTTTGGATGTCCATCCCTGTGCTCTGAGGAAGGTGGGCAGGACACACAGGCTTCTTTCTCTAGGACAGAGTGGCTCTGTTGTCTGTCCACACAGAGGCTCAGTGTGTACCTCCTGGCGGAACTGGACCCCATCTCAGGGCCTGGCTGGCGGTAGGGGTGGCCTCCTGGACAGCCCGAGCACTCCCTCCCGGCCTCCCCCTACAGCCAGCCGCTGTCTGCAGGCCCCAGGCCCAGGCAGCCACCGAGTTCTGTCTCCCCCTCCTCCCCCACAACTACCCTCACTTCTGGCACTCTAGAGATCCTGTTGCAACTACAAAGATGCTATTGTAGTCCTTTTTTTTCAGAACATTCTCTCTTGAAACTCTAGTTAGAATCCCTTCATTTCCCATTGTGGGGAGGGGGGCGGCGGGGACGTGTGGCTGGCTGACTGGGCAATGCCACTCTGTTTAGTCACCCCACGGAGAGTCAGGAAAGGCTCCTGTCTCCTTGTTCACCTGCACTCATCTCCCCCGCAGTAGCACTCATTCCCAGGGTGAATGGGTTTAAAACAGTAATTGTCGCAATAGCTTACTTGGTACGGTTTTAAAGCATGAAGCATGAGAAAGGGCGACTGGTAATCAGAACTAAATTCAAACCCTGCCTACTACCTTGGGCAAGTCACTGAACATTTAACCCCTCAGCCTCAGTTTCTTCATGAAAATAACACTGTCCCCTCGTGAGGTTGCATGTTGGATACTATAATGAGCATAAAACAGCTCATACAGTGGTCATCAGCATATACGAAGTGTGCAATTAATGGGAGCTGTCCCCAGACAACAGACAGGGCTGCAGATGCAGCAAGGCCTGAGCCTCTAAGATTGTTAGTAGGATCCTTCAGTGCATCAAGGGGAACAGGAGTTGGGGGTAGCCTTGGACCCTAGCTCCTATGCATAAGGGGTTTTAGAATTGGGGAATATATGTTACAAAGGGGCTTCTGTTCTATCAGCCATGTGGATCTATCCCTACACTGGTGAACCAGAGAAAAATAGAATCAAATGGTAGAGGTAAAAGGGAACCTAGTCCAGGGGTGCTTGGCCTGGAGTCCATATGTAAAATTCAGGGGAGCCCTCAGCTTGGTTGAAGAAAAGTTACATCTTTATTTTCCCTCATCTCTCACTGGAATGCAGTGTTTCTTTAATAATGAATGTAGGCACTAACCATAGTAGTGTTAGCAGGACATGTGACTTTGTCATCAGCAGGAATCATAGATATTCCATTTCTTTTTTTTTAAGATTTATTTATTTTAGAGAGAGAGAGAGTAGGGGTGGATGGGGAGGGACAGAGGGAGAAGGAGAGAGGGTCTTAAGCAGACTCCACGCTGAGCAAGGAACCTGACACGGGGCTCGATTTCATGACCCTGAGATCACAACCTGAGCCAAAACCAAGACGTTTAACTGACTACGCCACCCAGGCACCCCAGGAATCACGGGTATTTTATGTCATGACAGTGGAAGCACAGACTTTGAAATATAGTCTTTACTCCTTACTACTTTGAAAGTGTATTTGTTATTAGAGGTGCTGTTAGATCTTATTATTTAATGTGTTAATAAAGAAACATGTATTATTATACCATAAATTTATTTTTTAGGATATTTTAATAACTGTATTTCAGTATGCAATATATTCAATACAATATAATGTATTCAATATAATTAGTTGTCTTTGGAACAGTGTATCTTTTATTTTATACATTTAAAAAAAGCATCCTTGTGGAGCACCTGGGTGGCTCAGTCGGTCAAGCATCTGCCTTCGGCTCAGGTCATGATCCCAGGGTCCTGGGATCGAGCTTCGCATCGGGCTCCCTGCTCCGTAGGAAGCCTGCTTCTCCCTCTCCCACTCCCCCTGCTTGTGTTCCTTCTCTCTCTGTGTCTCTCTCTGTCAACTAAATAAATAAAATCTTAAAAAAACAAACAAAAAAAGCATCCTGAGAAGAGTCCATGGCTTCACTAGGTGGCTAGAATAGTCTTTGGTACTAAAAAGATTCAGAACCCCTCCTTCTGTGTAGGTCTTCATCTGTGTGATCTGATCTTGAGAGTATGCTAAAAGCCCCCTTTGTCTAAAGGGTCTTTCCTCAGCCTCTACTCCAGGATCATTTAAAAATAGTTTTCAACAAACTTCTAGTGTGTGCCAGGCACTGGGCTGGGTGTCAGAATATAATTTCCCCTTAATGCTAATAACAACATGTATTTGCACTGGGCTTTGTGGCTTTCTTGTCTATTATCTCATTGAGTCCTTAATCCTTCAACTGTTAAGGCTGGTGTTATTAAACCCGTCTTAGAGATCAGTAATAGAGTAATTGAGAGATTACTGATGCTGAGTAATGCCAGGTCACATAGTTATAAATATGAAGGACTTCAAGGCGGGCCCTCCAACCACAAATGTGATGCTCTTTCCAATCAGCCTGAAAATTTGCACAACTTAGATGTAGCCCTTCCATTTTGATATCTAGTCTTTGGAAATTTTCTGTTAAAAGTAAATATCCTTGGGGGCACCTGGGTGGCTCCATCGGTTAAGTGTCCAACTCTTAATTTCGGCTCAGGTCATGATCTCAGGTGACATGGAGCTCCACATCGGGCTCTGCCCTCAGTGCGGGGTCTACTTGTCCCTCTCCCTCTGCTCCTCTCCCCACCCAAATAAATAAATACAATCTTTTTTTTTTAAGTAAATATCCTTGGAAATTAGTTCGTTGTGTAGTGTTGTCCTGAGGATCTGGGTCCCAGGTGTATCCTGTTCAGATATAGGAGAGGGAAAGGCAAAGAGCTGGAGCAGGGAGCCCTGGAAGTGGGCTGGCTGTGGATCTGGGAAGCCCTGGGGAGAGGAGAGCCTTGGGGAGTGGTGCATGGGGGCAGGAGAGATAGGTGGTGGGGTGTGTTGGAGCAGGGTGCCGGGGGGGATAGGGGAGGCCAGTGCTGAAGGGAGAAGCCCTGTCAGGGAGGGAGAGCTCTTAAGCCCAACCTGACTCTCTTTGTGTGTTTTGTTTGAGGAGCCTCAAAAACATGGGGCTGAGCCCCAGATATCTAAAGCAGCATTTCCATGAGGAAACAAGGAGTCCCTGTTTCGGGAAGCCCCTGACAGGTCTGCCTGGAACTGGGCCAAGAGCACAGTGTGATGGACAAGCAGAGCATTTTCTTTGTATCGTGAAGACAGAGACCTGCTCCCGTTCTTGGACTGAGAGGGTCCTTGTGGCAATATTGGGCACTTCCCACTGTCTCTTGTCTTTGCCTATGGCTTTCTGCCTTGTTTGTGAACCCCTGGAAGACAGCAGCTTCCCCGCAGTGCCCAGTGTAGATGCAGAGGACGTGCTCAACTGCTCAACAGGTGTTTTAATTGGTTGGTAGCCTCCCATATCTTATATTTAAATCCTTCCAGAGCTGTCCAGTATAACTTTCCAAGATGATGAAAATACTCTATTTTGTGCTGTCCATCATGGCAGCCACTGCTCACAGGAGGTTCCTGAGTACTTGAAATGTGGCTAGTGGACCAGGAATGGAAATTTCAAATTGCAGTTAATTTAAATGTAAATAGTCACATGTGGATAGTGGCACTTATATTGGATGGTACAGCTCTGGGTCGAAAAGTATAAACTGAAGTGTTGATGGACCCTGGGCTCCTGGCATAGTGAGTGGAGCAAGCTGGGTATAGTGAAAAAACAAATCAATCTATGTTTTGTTTTCTTGAGGCTTAGTGAGCCTTGGTCAAAGAAGTGTTTATCTTCTATGAAAAACAATAATGCTAGTGAGATCCCAAAGGCAAATGTCTTTCCTCCTCGGCGTTGGGAGACAATAGGGAGCGGTAGGGCCTGTGATGAACTGCAGAGAGCATGTTGTTGAGAGAGAGCCGTACTCCAGCTATGTGAGAACGTGGGCCCAAGCTGTGGCTAGAACTTCCTTTTTTTAAGGGAAGCCAGAAATCTGGGTTTTTTATGTGAAATATCCTGGTTTTTAAACATTGGCTTGAATTTATTAAAAATACTTCAGGCCAAGCAAGACACGCCAGATTTGGCCCATGATCCCGGGTTACAAACTCTCCCCTAGGCCTTATAGGAAAGAAGTCCATACAACCTGCTGTAACTGGCGTAGATTTAAGGCAAGAGGAGGAATCTTCCTTTAATGTTTTAATTGTCTCAGTTTCCCCTGTTGTCATGGGTTTGGTCAGAAGAGGGGAGAAGGGTCTGGAAGACAGACTTCTTCCTCTCCCCCTCTTCTCTGGGGTTGTGTCCTGTCCTCTGAGCAGCCAGTACTCTGGAAGGCTGGAATGGAATGGCCCAGAGGGAAACTCGCTATATTTTTTAAGCAGCAATCCCTACTCCTTTCCCACCCCAGCCCCACTCCTGGGCCTGAGAGCAAAATATATGGCTGTTAATACAAGGGCAGCCGGAGAAAATTTCCAACAAATGACAGGGTTTCTAAAATTCCATCTGGCCTGCGGTGTTCACACACTGGTGCTCTTGCAAGCTGGAACAAAATGGTAATTCAGTTATGGATATAGAGAGGGCTCCTGGGGCCAGCAGGACTGCAAAAGCCCCAACGTAATCAATGTAGAGACGGCAGCAGCACAATCAGCAAGCAGGGAGGGAGAGATAAAGGACGTATGTTTAACTTCCTCCCATCTCAGGAACGGGAAGAGGGTTCACATGCCCTCCTATAGGGCATGCATTCTCAGTGCAGATTCCAGGAGTCCTACTGTGGAGGTAATCCCATGGGTGTTGCTAGAAGAATAGTAAGAACACTGATGCTCATTGAACATAACTATATGTCAGGCTCTGTTTTGAATGCTTTACCTACAACAGCTCATATAACTCTTGCAGTACTTAGTGGAGTGTTTTCATTTTTATGAATGACAAGTCGCATTCTTTTCCCACCAGAATGTCACCATCCACGAGGGTAGTGACTTTTGTCTATTTAGTTCACCATTCTTCTATCTGGAGGAGTGAGTGCTTGGCTCAGGAGTTTCTGCTAAATGAACCAGTGAATACTCCACCTTATGAAGGAGGTATTATTCTTATTGCCATTGTACAGATGAGGAAGTTGAGGCCCAAGATCACACAGCAAAGACACAGTGGAGCTGGACTCAACATCCAGGCAGCCTGACTCTGAGCTCATGTGTTACTCATGGGCTAGTGATGGTAAGCAAGCCTGGCAAGCTGCTGCCTCCCTCGGGGCCCAGAGATGGAGCTTGTCAAACAGCTTGGGGACTAGAGAAAGGTTATGGTGAGCAGATTTGTCCTGGGGGCTGGTCCTGTGGTCAGGGACTGCGTGGGGCTCTCAGGGCCTGTTTGGCTGTGGGGTGCTCAGTCCCTTACTTAGCCTATGCCTGTGGGCTGTGGCCATCCATACTGAGCTTGAGGACTTGTGGCCTCCCTGGAGAAGGTGCGCAAACCCGAGAGATGGTTTGTCTTGCTGATGACAGAGAGGTCACTCTGTCCCTGGAGCAGACACCCGGCAGCTGCATATGTGGAACCCTGTGTAGAACTGCACATTCTACGCTCCCTTCGTTTGCTGAGCAGTGAGTTGGAGCTGAGGTTGGAACTTGGGCTAGAATCCTGTCCCCTGTGGGGCCGGGCTGAGGGGCCCTGTGACGGGCAACTCCCTGAGCCAGGCTTCCTTGCCTGGGGAAGGAGGCACAGAAGTTTTCCTTCCTGTGAGGGAAGGAAACTCCCTCCACCCTCTAGACCCATGCCTTGGGTGACACCTGCAACTCCCCTTGGGAGGATAACAGGAAGGTTGTTTTGTGTGTGAGCCTCAGAGATGGGAGAATCTTCAGATTGAAAAACGACACATTCTTTTCCCAAAATACACCTCCCTCGGGCTTTTCGTCCATGGGCCGCTCCGACCCTCACTGTGCAGACTCGTCCCTCTCCAGCTGAACCTCATGTGACACTGCCCAGGGAAAAACTCCTCCTAGACGACATTTATTGAGCATCTACTAGGAGACTGGAATCCTTGTAAGCATTTGACATTTGGATCATTTAATTGGCCTAACTGCCTTATAAGGCTGTGTCTTAGGTTGGCTTTTCCCAAAAGCAGACCTTGAGACCAGGATTCCAGTGTGAGTAATTTTCTTGGAAGATGTCACTATAAGACAGCAGCGGGAGGGGTGGAATAGCAAGTGAGACCAGGAAGGCAGCTGATGCAGGCAGGGTGCATGAAGGAGCAGCTTTCCACTGCGGGCTGGAGCTCATTCCTGCTGGGGCCTTCAGGGGGACTATGCAGAACATGCCTCAGAGTTGGCCTACCTGAGGGGTAAAGCAGATGGAACCTGTACCCACCAGTTCCTGTCTGTCTGAGGTCCAGGGCTGATGCTGTGGGTATTAACTTCCCAGCAGACATACTCCAGCATCAAAGCAAGCCTCAAGGCCAAGAGCCAAAGCCGCTTGTGGGAGGAGATATGGGCGGGGCACAAATAGCACCCTACTATAGGTAGGTGTGTCTATTTCCCCCAATTTACAGGTGAGGAAATTGAGGCACATTCCATATTAGTGGGTCACTACCAGATTATTTTTTTAGAGAAGGGAAAGTAAGAGAAGGAAAGAGAAGGGAGAGAGAAAACATGAGTCATTCCATCTCTTAAGAGTATCATTTCATGAAACTTTAATTTCAGTTACACACATGCACTGAGTCACAATGTCAAATGCATTCCTGTGTATATTGGTAAAAAGAAAGATTGAAGGCCGGTGGTTAAATGACGTAGCTGGGGCAGTCAGGATTTGGTTAGAAGGAAAGAAGGTAAGTAACTTGCCTAGCAAGTAGATGGTATTGCTGGGATTTGAACCCAGGTAGTCTGACTCCAGAGCCTCTGTGCTGAACTGCTGTGCTGTTTATTGACCACTTCTGAAGTTCTTTAAGTGGTTCTGGTCATCTCCTGGTTATTCATCTGTGTGGGAGGATGCTGGTTGTGAGCAAAATTCTGTAGAAGGAATACCTGAAAGAACTCAAAATTTAAGGGTTCTCTGCCCAAGAGTTGGTTGGATGAAGGACCAGCTGTGAACTAGCCTGGAGACCTCAACCTCAGACCAAGAGGAGGCTGAAGGAGAAGAGGTGGGAGTGGGGTGGGGAGCAGCAGGGACAGCAGGGCAGGCATGCTCAGAATCAGTCCTCCTGAAAAAGGTAATGGCTGCCGGTACCTGGCATCTAGGGGTTGGCCCTGTAGACAGCTCCTCAGCTCAGTTTGTCCTTTGTTGTAGTTCACTCTTCAGAGGACGACAATAACGGCAGCTACCATCGTTTTTTTTTTTAAGATTTTATTATCTATTTATTTGAGAGAGAGTGAGAGAGAGCACAAGCCAGGGGAAGAGGCAGAGGGAGAGGGAGAAGCAGGCTCCCCGCCGAGCAGGAAGCCTGACGCAGGGCTCCATCCCGGGACCCTGGGATCATGACCCGAGCCAAAGGCAGACGCTTAACTGACTGAGCCACCCAGGCGCCCGGCAGCTACCATACCTTCGGAAGAGTTGCTATGTCCCTGCAACTTTTTCATGAGTTTTATGCGCATTAACTCATTAAACACTCGCATCAATCCTGGGAGGTAGGCGCCATTGTTTCTACCGTTGTAAAAACAAGTGAAGAGCAAGGATACCTGCCCTGGATGTCTCCCCCGGCTGGGCCTGAGGGCTGGTGTGATGGGCATGGCGCTACAGGGTGGCTTCCTCTCTACTGGTTCGCTATCCCCTCCCCGTGACCTTTGTGCTAACCTGGGGTTTGCTGGTGTGAGTTTACCTGATACAGCAATCTGGCCATGACTGGCACTGATTTGGTCTCTGTGGCCATTGATGATGCCCAGATTTGTGGGGGAGAGGACTCTTCCATCAGTGTCAGCTTTCTTAGGATTCACAGTCAGGGAAAAACCTCTGGTTTCTTATCAGGTCCTGACTTCCACAACTATGTCATTTAACCCACTGGCTTTCAAACGTTCTTTTACTGATGTGCTTAGCAATACATTTTGTATTGTGACTCAGTATGTGTGTGTGCATATAACTCAAATAAAGTTTTCATGAAATGATACTTGTCCCTATGAGGTACAGTAACTCTGTTTTCTTTCCCTTTTCTCTTTTCTCTTTTATTCCTTTCCTTTCCTTAAAAAAAAAATCTGACAGTGACCCAGACACTGCAAATGGGTTTCAACCCACAAGGCGACAATCTGACTGAACTCCCCCCTCATTTTAATAGAGCTATACCCCCTTCTTGAGCTTCATTCATTTTCCTAGGAATGAGGCCAGTTTTGGAAGCAATGTGCCTGTTGTTGCATTTTCAAATCACTGCGCCACCCTGTCGACATATATTCTGCACTCTGGACTGAGCTGGTGCACACTGGTGCTTCTCCATGGGCTGGTGCCCTCCACAGCCAGCCAACTCCAGGATGAAGGTGCTCAGGAGCCCCTGATCTGGACCAGCTGTCAGCCTCAAGGCCGCCTCCCTACTGTTCCAGCTAGGGTAGGGCTCAGAGGAGGCTGCCTCCACTGACTGCCCACCCTGACATATACACTCAGATTCCCAAGGTGGGCATGCTGGACATGGCCTTCTTAGAGCCCTTGCTGCCCAGGGGCTTCTGCAGTGGGAAGACATCTAAAAGGGGGCCATATGGCCGATCTCTGCAGTAGCCAGGGTAGGGGTTTTATTACTTTCCTCTTGCTGCTGTCACAAATTGCCACAAATTTGGTGGCTTAAAACACCGATTTGTTTTCTTACAGTTCTGGTCAGAAGTCTGAAATCAATTTCACTGGGCTAAAGTCAAGGTGTCAGCAGGGCTGGTTCCTTCTGGAGGCTCTAGCAGAGAGCCCTTTTCCAGCTTTTAGGAGGCACTGCATTTTTTGGCTTGTGGCCCCTTCCTCTAACTTCAAATAGCATCGCACCAATCTGCTTCCCTCATCACTTCACCTTCTCCTCTTCTGTAGTGAGATCTCCCTCTGCCTCCCTCTTATAAAGACACTTGCCATTATATTTAGGGCCCACTAAGTGATCCAGGATAACCTCTCCATCTCAGGATCCTTAACTTAATCATGCCTGCCAAGTCCCCCTTCCACATAAATTTCACAGCTTCGAGGGATTAGGTCCTGGATATCTTTGGAGGCCGTTATTCAGTTTAGGGCAGGAGTCATTAGCCTCTGCTTTGAGGACCATGAGTTACTGGCCCTCATCTGCTAACCTAGTCCTGTGAGGTCAGGCTAGGGCTGTGCGATCCTAAGGGTTGAGTGAGACCAATGTGACCTTCAAATGCTTTCCCCACTCCCATCTAGTGAAACAAGGCGAATCAGTAGTTATTAACTACTTAACAAATAACTGCTGTGTTCTACCACATCCAGAGTTAGGTTTACAGCTCTTCAATAAGTTTCTTTTTGGGTCTGTGGAAATATAGGGAGCTGCAGAATCTCAGAAGTGGGAGGAACTTAGAGCTCACATAAACCAGGGGTATCAAACTGGGGCCAAATCAGCTAGATTCTCCAGGCTTGGCCTTTGATGCTAAAGAGAGAGAGAGAGAGGGGAAGGAGTCTGGGAAATCTCTCAAGACAGCAGCTATGAATTTCCATGAAGACAAGTCCATGAATTTCCATAATTCTATTTTGCATGTCAGAAGGTGAACATTGGTCTAACCCTGTGCGTCTCTTTTGTAACATTCATCTGTAACACTCCCAGGTAGGTGGATAAGCTTCAGCTCAGGTTCTCAGGAAAAGCACATTAATACTTTGTAAATTCTACTCTTCCTGTTTTTGTTGTTTTACACTGCTCCTCCCATGAGATTAACCATATCATCGTTCAACAAGTGGCTGGGATTATGGACTATTTAGTTTTAGTTGTATGTGGCGGGGGCAAGATGGGGCATAGAGGACACACAGAAGACTACTTTCTTCTACTTCCTAGTTTTGCCTTTTTTTTTTTTTAAGATTTTATTTATTTATTTGACAGAGAGACAGACAGAAGAGCACAAGCAGAGGGAGTGGCAGAGGGAGAGGGAGAAGCAGGCTCTGCACTGAGCAGGGAACCCGATGTGGGACTCGATCCCAGGACCCTGAGATCATGACCTGAGCCGAAGGCAGACGCTTAACCATCTGAGCCACCCAGGCGCCCCTAGTTTTGCCTTTTTTACATTTTCATTCTTTGGACCCCCACAGCACCACAGTGCACCCCTAGAGGTACCCAGTGGATGCCTATCTCAGGAGGCAAATGGAGTTTAGCTCACATTTCCCTGCCTGGGTGAATTCTCTCCTTGGCTCTTCTTCCCCCTCCACCTCGGCCCCTCCCCTGTGGACCAGATACACCATTCCAGATGCCTCAGTATTGGGAACACCCAGCACCAGATCTTCACCTTGGCAGAACTCTGTCTAACTAGATCGCTGACATTGTGGGACTAGTCCAGAAAGCCTGCCCTGGGTTATATGCGGAAAGAAGTTACACTTCATGACACAGGAGAGGAGCAGAACCTTTCCAGCTTCTTTTCTTGGTGGAACTTGGTGATACATAGTCCAGGATAAGGGATCATTCCTTCTAACACTCAGTGCAACTTAATCCAAACAGCATGTGGTCACATCCAGCCTGAAATGGGTTTGGCCCAGCCAGACAAGGGCAAGAGGCCAGAACAGAGGAAAGGGAGCCAGATGTTATGAAATATTGCTCTGTGCTCAGAGGGCTCACATAGCCCTTAGCAAGTATGTGGACAGGGATGCAGTGCTTGCTTATTTATTCATAAACACAAAGCTGCAGATGGGGAAATATTGATGACTTGATCCCTTTCAAAAGTGAAGACCTGAGATTCAAGGTGGGGGGCTAGAGCTACGGACTTCCAGGAACACCTAATTTTGCCAAGAGCCTCAGTGAGGAACTAGAGGAAGCGAGGAAGGTAGGGGTGAAGGTGGGGGCAGGTGAGCTTCTGGGGGTATAATTAGAGCACTGACATTGGACACCTCTGGGGTAAGAAGACATGTACTTTAAAAATTTTGTGTGATGAAGAGAGGGCAGTCAAACTCATTTTGGAGAAAGAATTTCTGAGAGGTAGGGGGCTTTCTGCTCGCTGGGTCCTTGGCTCACTTCTTCGCTTACCCTGCAGGCTCCAGGGATCAGGTCTGCCGCTTCTCCCCTCACCCACCCTCTTTCCCATCTGAACTGTGTTTCCTGCTGCACTTGCTGCCGGTCTGTACTGCAGGTCCCTGACCCTCCTTTTCTCTCATTACACACACCCTCCTTTCCCTCTTGGATTCTTTTGACCACTAGAAACTTTGCTGATTAGAAATCTGGTGTTAATTATTGCTAATCTCCTTCTAAATGTTAATGGAGCTAGGTAGGTCTGTGTTCAAAACTTCCTCTCCCCAAATCCCTTGTTCGATGGTCTGGTGTGTTTCTCAAGACTGATCGTTTCAGAGGCTGAGTGTGCTAGAAGAATTTTCCAACTCAAGACAAAAGACAACATCTGTTCTAAGGTTGGAGGAAAACCTGGTGTGTATTAGTTTCCTTCTTAAGAGCTTTTCAAGGGTAATTTTGATCTAGACTTAATTTTTGCCTAATTTGCTCTATTAGAATCTAACCTTCCTGTAAGTCGGAGCCCCACTATACTATAATTGTTACGCTTGCCTTTGTGTTTGTATTTATAGTTGTATTGATCTAAGTGATCTGGTGCCGTTTATCCTTTAGTATAACACTTCCCAAACGCTGTGGACTTCTGAGGTTCCAAGGATCTATGCCTCAGTTTAGATCTGAGCCATTCAGGATGGTAGCCACCAGCCACATACTGAAACGTGGCTGGTCTAAGCTGTGATGTGCTGTATGTGTGACATACACATTGGATGTCAAAGACTTATTACAAAAAATGTAAAGTATCTCAATAATTTTTATATTAATGACATGTTGAAATGATACTACTGTGGATATATTTGGCCAAATAAAAAATATTATTAAAGTCAATTTCCCCTAGCTTCTTCCCCTTTTTAAAATGTGGCTACTAGAAAATTTAAAATTTCGTATGTGGTTAGCATTGTATTCTTATTAGTCAGTGCTGACTTAGATAAACACTGGCTCGGAGCAGAACCTCATTCTTCAGTTCTTTTCTTCTTAATAGTCAAGCTTAACAATTCCCCATTTCTTGTTTCCTGACCTTTGTTCTGATTTTTGTTTCTGAACATTGGGGGACTATAGGTGTTCCTTAGACTCTGATTTTCTCATTCAAATGTACCTGGACTTTATTTGATTCGTTTATTTCCGAGAAGAGTCTCTAGACTGTTGACCTCAATCTTGATGATTCTTCTAATTTACACAAGAAAATATTTATTTTCTTTGGTCCTATATCCCCTTCAAATAATCTTTAGCACATTGTGGTTACCCACAATGCATTTTTTAAAAAATAACAGATGAGCACAGTCAAACTCAGACTACTCCTTGCCAGAGTCATTTTGTGTATGAAGAAGCAGACTGTTTCGAGGTTAAAGGTCTCCAAAGCAGGGCTCACTGACCTCAGGGGTACACTAGACAATCCACTGGGTTACAGTATGAAAAATATTAGAACTTCTTTTTTTTTTTAAGATTTTATTTATTTGAGAGAGAGAGAAAGTACAAGATGGGGGAGGATCAGAGAGGAAAGCAGATTCCCTGCTGAGCGGGAAGCCAGATGCTGGGCTAGATCCTGGGACTCCAGGGTCATGACCTGAGCCGAAGGCAGTCGCTTAATGGACTGAACCACCCAGTCACCCTTAGAACTTCTGTTTACATTTGTTTTACCCAATCCTTTTCTGACTTTTCATTTCTTGTTCATGCTTTCTAATGAACACATTCGTTTACAATAATTTGTAAATATTGGGAAAGATAATGTGTAAGTATTAGAGGGATGTCCTCAAAATTTTTACTAGTAAGGGTATGTCATCAAAAGATTTTGAGACTACTGGTCCAAAGAAGGTAATTTTCTCTCCTAGTGTAAATTGACTCCCACCACTGTGTTAGTTACTCTTTTGAATTTATGCAGTTCATTCATTCATTCATTCATTCATTATTGAGGATCTACTAGGTGGCCGTTGTTTTGCTGGCATTTACCTGACCTCTGGGCTGAATCTGTTTTTTTCCTGCCCGCCTCATGGCTGGAAGAAGTTTTGGCAGGCTTGAGGTGTTTGGGGGTAGAAGAATGAGTGATGGGGACCTTTTTTCTTGGGCTTGCCAACATAGCTTTTAGGACTGAGCAGGTCTTCACTGAGGAGAAATGTCTGCTGTCTCTAGTTTTAACGTTCTTCTCTTTATTGTTTTTATTTTTTTTAAAGCTTTTTTTTTAAGATTTTTTATTTATTTGATAGAGACACAGCGAGAGAGGGAACACAAGCAGGGGGAGTGGGAGAGGGAGAAGCAGACTTCCCACTGAGCAGGGAGCCCGATGCAGGGTCCTGGGATCTTCAGTGTTTTTAAAACTTGTATTTCCTGGGGCTCTTCTCCCTGTTTCAGTTCTTTCCCTAGACTGAGAACCATCACTTTTTAAGACTTCTTTGGTCTTCATTCCCATCCCAAGCACTAGCTATTGCTATTTGTTCAACCCAGAAGTTTCTGTCACATCACAAGGTGACCGCATCCCTGAAGTGATGCTATGGAAGCTAAGCAGCAGAACCTGACCAGAGATTCATGGAATCATTTGCTTGGGGTAAATGAGATTTAAATCTGAGCCTCAGGAGAACTTCAAACTACCCCCTGCCATGACCCTTCAGTCCCCATCTCTGCCATAAATCCCCCAAGGTCAATATCTATAGTGCTTTTACCTGTCCAAAATACTTTCCTTCAAATGTGCCAAGGAGAGCATTTACATGGGCAGGTTAAGGAGGGGTGGGGGGGGAATGAAAAGAGATTTTCATTTTCAAGAAGGACTTTTCTCCATCCTTAAGAACCCACTGTGTAGACCACCATTTACAAGGCTAAGCTGGCTTCTTGAACAGAGCACCCACCGAATTGCTGCAAGTAAAAACCATGTGAAGCCATAGGAAGTTGTTGAAAGGGGCAGCAAAATCCCAGGTTCCTTTGCCATGTTTAGCCCCTCCTTAAACTCACCTCTGTCTCCCAAGGCTTCCTTCATCATTCTGTGGTAGAATGAGAAAGTACGTGGGCTTTGGGAAAAATTTAAACCCTGCCTGCCACTGACCAGCTTTGTGACCTTGAGTAAGGTACTTCTCTAAATCCCTCTATACAATGCTGCACAATATCTAGAATTGTAGAGATCATCATATTAGTACATACATTGTGGGGTTTTGAGACTGCCTGCCCAGCACATGGTATGTGCTTGGTAAGTGGCTATTATTAATAGAGATCTGCTGTGTCCATCTCTTAAGTCAGGTATGTTCAATTTCCTGGATAGAGTCTTTTACTTTTTTACTTGAAGTATAGTTGACACACAACGTTACATTAGTTTCATGTGTACAACATTGTGATTCAACAAGTTTATACCTTATGCTTTGCTCACCACAAGTCTGTTCCTGGCTTCCCTTTTAAGAATGCTTGAGCTGAAATGAACTTGGGCGCCATCTGGTTCTGGAAGGATCAGGAGGCATAGCACCTGTCTGGTTTTGAGATCAGGCCCTAGACCTAATTTGATAGTAACAGATCATAAGAAACAGCTTCTGAAGTTACCTCTCAAGTATGCCCAGATTTGAGTGGGCCAAATGGCAGCATTCTCTCATTGATATTCTTTTATTTAATGAAGTAGGACATGAGAGTAAACAGTTATTTTCATTTTGAAAGAAAAATAAATGTAGCCCGAAAACGTTTTTATTTTCCCTCAATTTTCCCCATTGCAAAAAGACTGCCACCTACCCTTGACCTCATGCAAGCTTCATTTTCCAGATGAACTGACCAGTCCCAAAGAGGTAAGCCTCCTTTGAAGGCAGGGCCTATCCCTGAGACCCAAGTGTGGTCTTTTGCAATCAGGGCTGGAGCAGGGGCTTTGGGTGGCAGCCCCTTCCCAGGGTGGCACAGCGATTAGGTCACTGGCTCTGGAGCCAGACTGCCTGGGCTCATGCCTTGGTGCTGCCCTTGCTAGCATTCTCTATGCCTTGTTTCCCTTACCCATAAAATTTAATAATAATACTAGTACCTATCTTATAAGACTGGCATATAGATTAAATGAGTTAAGAGAAGTAAAGTTCTTCAAACAGTCCCAGGTACATAGTGAACACTGAATAAGTGTTAGTTATTGTTAGTTATTGTGTGTGTGTGTGTGTTTCATATGTTTCTTTTTCCTGGAAATTGTCTGGGCTAGAAATTACAGGGGCAAAAGTCCTTTCTTGTCTTGAAGTTGCTGATGTGGAAGGAAAAATCACAACTCTCCAATGAAGCTGAGCAAGAGGGCCTGGCTAGTTGGTGGCTTAGGAGACAGGCAGCCTGGGATCCTGCCCACAGTGAAACAACAGCTCCAGCCTCCCAGGACCCAACAGATCTTACTGGGAGAGGGACACTGTGTGCCTGGAAGTTCTAATGGGGTGTGCCTTTCGCCTTTGCCCCTAGGCATATGTCAGACCAATTTCCCCTGCCTGGAGGCTGACTCTAGGTTCAGCCAAGGAAAGCAGAGTTTGACCAGGTCTAGCATGCAGTGTTACTCACAGGACTGACATGTGGTTTTAATCCAGCCCTCTGAAAATATGCTTATGTATTCCCTTTCACTCTAGTCATGGTTTTGTTATGAAAATTATTTAACTGATCTTTAAAAAATGGAACAGAAACTCCAAATTCAAAATCTCTGCCAGTCTCACTCAGGGTCTGAGTGGTGATGAATCAGTGATCAGCCAATGGGGATTGTTTAGTTTAAAAGAGAGCAGAGGTCGGGGGGCAGAATGGAAGGGCCTTTGACATCTTTAGTGATGACTCTAGAATCAAGGCTAAACATGAGCTTTATTACACACACACACACACACACACACACACACACACACACCACATGGCTTCCCTCAGGAAACTCCCATCAAGAAACACTTTACAAATGCTTTGTAATTTTATCTGTTTTGATGGGGAGAGGAACCTGTGACCTCTGTCTTCTCTCCATCTCCCCTGCCCAGCATGTTATCCCATCATCAATGGCAGTTTAGTGGAGGTCCAGGGTTTTGTCATCTTTTTCTGACACCTGGGAATTGAGAAAAGATGGCTTTACCTCTGTCTCTGCCACTTGGTCCCATGCAGCAGCCAGTGGGAATCATAGTTGTTAAGCATGGGGAATGTCAGGGTTCAGAGCAGGGCCTTCTGGGAAGGGAGAGCTAGGGCCCAAAAGTCAATCCTGACTGGATTTTCCTGAAGTAGATGAGCATTCCTTTCCCTGTGACCCTTTAGAAATGGAAAAAAAAAAAAAAAAGTCTCCTGCTGGCTGTTACAGTACAAATTGTAATCAAGTCCTTTCCTCCAAGTGTCCTTGTTTCTGAAATTGTCTCAGTGCAAAGGCCACCAGGTTTGGGTTGGAATTCTTCAAAAAAGCCCTTCTCAAAAGACCTCTCTGGTTTCCATTTAACAGAAGTCTCCCTCAATTACGAAAGTAACCTGTTCCTGGGACATATTTGTGACCAGGGTGCACTATTATTATCTGCATCATAGCCTGAGCCCATCTGTGGTGACAGCACTATGCCCTTATTAGTTAAGGGAAGGGCACTATATTTCATTACTAAACTGCCTTACTGTTATCTGACCAAGGGCACACACTGAGCCCAACAGAAACCACGGAAGGATCTGTGTTAGTTAAGTTCTGCTATGACAATGCTGCATGATAAACAACCTCCCAGTCTCCATGGCTTACAATATACACCCATGTCTATGTGTGGGTGTGGCTGGTTTGGCTGCAGGCTGGGGATTGGATTCAGGTCCCTTCCAGGGGCCTCACCTGGGGCATACGCCTCTTGTGGAGGAGGACAAGTCTGGAAGGAGGCAAGTCAAACCATGCAAGCACATTCAAAGCCTCTAGTAGGATGTGGCATATGTGATGTCCACTAACATTCCATTGGTAAAAGCAAGTCACGTGGCCAAGGTCACAGACAGTGGGTGGGAGGTATACTCTATCTTCAGTGAAACCGTGGCAAGGTGAGGAAGAAGGAAGAATAGTGAACAAATAATACCACCAATGACGCTGTCCTTCACTTCATGTTGAAGAGCGGTCTCCCACCTCTATGGAGGCAGTGATAGGGGGTTTGGTGGTGGCTCCTGTCCCCAGCCCAGCATAGGTCCCCAGGTTCTCAGTGGGCTGCGCTCTTTCTACTCTCTCGGCTTTCCTTCCCACAGTTGCTAGGGAGCCCAAACCCCAGTCTTGTCAAAATCTGTCTTTTCCTTTAGTCCCTGCACATACTTCCTTCCTGGCTCCTACCCTCTTGCTCTTCACCTTCCAACGTGCTTTTAAGCACACAATTCCTTCCTGTTCCATCTCTGATATCTTTGGATGGAACCTCTGTAGGACAAGACCTTTCCCAGTGCCAAGGTGGCCTCCTCTTAGTTTACACTTGTAGTTTTATGATGAAGGAGTTTCTCAGTCTGCCTCTACCTTGAGCTGTGCTCCCAAATATCCCATTTTTTATTCTGACATTACAATATGCCAAATGCAAGAAAGGGAGTGGGTATTTTTCAGATCCCAGGAAGGTAAAGGGAGTTAATTTTTTTTGAAGATTTTTAATTTATTTATTCATGAGAGACAGAGAGAGAGAGAGAGGCAGACTCCCGGCAGAGCAGGGAGCCTGATGCAGGACTCAATCCCAGGGCCCTGGGATCATGACCTGAGCCGAAGGCAGACGCTTAACCGACTGAGCCACCCAGATGTCCCAGGTAAAGGGAGTTTAGAAAGAGGAGGCAGAGAGACGCCTGGGTGGCTCAGTTGGTTAAGCGACTGCCTTCGGCTCAGGTCATGATCCTGGAGTCCCGGGATCGAGTCCCGCATCGGGCTCTCTGCTCGGCAGGGAGTCTGCTTCTCCCTCTGACCCTCCCCCCTCTCATGCTCTATCTCATTCTCTCTCTCAAATAAATAAATAAAAAGAAAAAAAAATCTTTAAAACTTGTAATTCTTTAAAAAAAAAAAAGAAAGAAAGAGGAGACAGAAACATTGATCCCACTACTCATTTAAATGTACCAAACTATGTGGTGGACCCTTTACATATTTTGACTCATTTACTTCTCATGGCAATCCTTGGAGGGAGGAATTATCTCATTCTCCCCCATTTTATGACTGAGGAAATGGGCCAGAGAAGTTGTATAACTTGCCCTTTGTCACACAGGTGGAAAGGGCAGAAGCTGATCTAGAACTCAGCTGTGTTTTCCCCAAATCCCCTTTTTCTCTAGCCACCCCCTCTTTCAGTCCTCTGCAGCTGTGGGTGGATGTGACGGCCAGGCCAGTGGGCATCTTCTCTGAGGAATTAAGGGGAAGGAGGGAGGTTTGGAGAAAGCGTGGGTGGCGGGGGTTAGAGGAGGGCAGGAGAAATCGAGCCGCTATAGGAATAGACAGTGAAGGTCACACCAGTCCACTTTCCTGCCTACCAGCGTCATCCCAGGGCAGAAAAGATAGTGTGCGGGTGTTGGATGGGGAGATCGAGGGCGGGTTCAGCTGGCAAGTGGGTGGTGATGGAGTCTGTTGGGTCCCATCAGCAAACTTTCTAGAATATCATGCATCAATCCCCTTTCCCCTTCTCTAATGTCCTCTTTGTTATTCAGCTGAATATTTCTCTTCAGAGGATGTTTTTTCAGTTTGATCAAAGCTGCTTTTCTTTTCCCAAAGCTTTACTTGGGTGGCCCTGTGGGGACATCTGCTCATGGCCGGTTTGAACCTTTCTCTCTGCACAACCACACAATTACCAACTTTCTCCAGGTTGTCTGAAGCCAAGTAAGGCCAAGAAGAGGATCAAAACAGTCTGTCTTCTTCAAACACTTTTAAAAAGATGCTTTATTTTTCCCTAGTGGCATCCAAAAGTTTGAGAATACAGATTATGAATCCAACATGAAAACATATTTTCCTTTTTAGAAGGAAAAAAAAAAAACAAACAGATTTCTTTTTCTATGGCCATTTCTCCTTTTAGTTTTAATTCAAAATATTGGTATTCTTTTTTTTTTTTTAAGATTTTATTTATTTGCGAGAGAGAGAATGAGAGACAGAGAGCATGAGAGGGAGGAGGGTCAGAGGGAGAAGCAGACTCCCTGCTGAGCAGGGAGCCTGATGCGGGACTCGATCCCGGGACTCCAGGGTCATGACCTGAGCCGAAGGCAGTCACGTAACCAACTGAGCCACCCAGGCGCCCCAAAATATTGGTATTCTTGCCAGCTGTGGGACCCTGGGCAAATGTTAGCACTCTGGACCTTTCAGTTTTCTCAGCTATAAAATAGGAATGAAAGCATTCCCATTTCCCTCATATGCGTGAGGATTTAATGAGATAATAACTGATATACAATGAAAAGTTAATATCTGTAAGCAGTGGGACCCAACGACTTCATCTCTCAGTGTCTCCTGTATAGAAATCCTCAGTTTCCCCTAGAGCTGCATGTGCTGTGTGTTCAGTGCAGCGGTTTGCTATAATAAAAATTGGGAATGATCAAAATATTCTCCCTATAGTGGAATGGTTAAAGAAATTATGGAATATTCCCACTGCGAACTATTAAGCAGCAATTAAGTAACTTTATATAGACAGATACGGGAAAAGCTTCAAGACATCTTAATTATGTTCAACAAGCAAGTTGTGGAATGATCCTCTCTTTTATGCTAAAAGTAATTACCATGTATAGTAGATGAAAAAGTAATCCCCCAAAAGACATCCATGTCTTAATCCCTGGAATCTGTGAATGTTACCTTATTTGGAAAAAATGGTGTTTGCATATCTAAGTTAAGGATCTTGAGATGGGGAGCTTATCCTGGATTATCCAAGTGAACCCTCAATGCCCTCATGTGTGTCCTTGTAAGACGGAGGCAAAGAGAGTTCTAATGCACATAGAAAAGGAGGAGACATTGGGGCACCTGGGTGGCTCAGTTGGTTAAGCGTCTGCCTTCAGCTCGGGCCCTGATCCCAGGGTCCTGGGATCGAGCCCCATATCGGGCTCCCTGCTCAGTAGGAAACCGGCTTCTCCCTCTCTCTGTGTGTGCACACATGCTCTCTCTCTCTCTCTCAAATAAATAAATAAAATCTTAAAAAATAAATAAAAAATAAATAAAATTCCCTACCCTAAACAGTTAAAAAAAAAAAAAAAAGGAGGAGGCGCAGTGACCAGAGATTGGAATGATGGGGCCTCAAGCCAAGGAATGTCAGCAGCCCCAGAGCTGGAAGGTTCTCCCCTAGAGCCTCCACTGGGAGCTGGTACCTTGATTTTGGCTTAGTGAAACTGATATTGAACACATTTCTGTTGTTTTAAGCCATCAGGTCTGTGGATATGTATTGTGGCAGTCACAGGCAATTAATACATCATGACAGACGTGCATGTTTTAATGGAAAGAAAAGAAACAGGCCTAGGAAGATGTATATCCAAACTGTTGACTGTGGCCCCCTCTGGGGAGGGGAAAAGATGTTCACATTTTATTTGATTTTCTTAACATTATTTGGGTTGTTCACTGTGCTTATTAATGCATGTATTGTGTGTGTGTGTGTGTGTGTCTTTTAAATAGGAATAAAGGCCAAATTAAAAATGTATCTAATCAGGACAAAATTTAGAATCTCACCTCGGAAGAATTATCGGGTAAAGACATCTTAGAGGGTGACAAGAATCATCTGTTTTATAGAAAAAAAGCTCATTTCCATGCTTCTCAGAATTGTCCCTCTGAAGGATGGTGACTGAGCATTTATGCACTGACTTTTGTCCCCTTTGGGCTGAGCATTGTCGCCAAAGGTATTACCTTTCCCTGTGCCCCCCTGCAGAGCAGGCAAGAAAGCAGAGAGTGCATCAGGCACTTGAGGTGGGAAGCTGTAAGTGTGCAAGGGATTGTCCACTGTGGGGGCAGCAGGAATCCGTTGGGGGCCAAGAGGTCCACAACATGGGGCACCAAAAGCATCTTCTACAGAGAGAAAGCTCCTGGAGCCCCAAACAGGGAAGAAGCCCAGAACTAGAGGAGCCCCTTCTCACCAGCAGACTTGCAATGCCCTAGGCCAGGGATCGGTGTCTGTCCCCCTCCCAAAACCCCTCTTATCTGAGGGCTCATCTGATACGGAGCCTCCTGTGTGGCGGGCACTGTGATAGTCCCAAGACACAACAGCAAGGGATCCGGTGTCCCCACCGCGTGGATCGACAGACTTTAAATGGTCAAATATAGTAAAGAGTGAAAGGGTGTGCTCAGGGAGGAGCAGGGTGTTATGGGAGCTCATAGCTAGGGCATCCAGCCCACTGAGGGGCCTCTGTGGAAGGCTTCCCGGGGACGACCTAAAGAATGAGAATAGGGGGAGAGGGATGTTCCAGGCAGAGGGAACAGCATGTGTGAAGTGGAGATAGAGAGGGTCTGGCATTGTCCAGGAAATAAAAGTTCAGCACGACCAAGCACTCCAGGCATTTAGACTTTCTCCAGAGAGGCTTTGAGGGATATGATCGAGCGTGTGGAGAGTGGATTGTGGAGGAGCAGGCGTGGAGGGAGAGACCATTAGGTATCCTAGTAAAGAAGAGGGTGCCTCAGCCTAGGTAGACACGGAGTGGCCAATGAGAGATGAACTGATTCCAGAGATGTGTAGGAGGAAAAATTTGCAAGACTTGGATGTATGGGGCAGAGAGAAGGGCGGAATGGAGATCCGGCCCAGATTTCTGGCTTGGATGTCTGGGTGGATGGTGCTACCTTTCAGCAGATTGGAAACAGGAAGGCATGTTTAGAGGTGGGGGAGATGGTGAGAAATCATAGAGTAGAGAACATCTTGTCGACCTAGTGATCCCTTCCCCTCTGACTCCTAGAAATCTCGCTGTGATGGGTGGGCCACCTCTCTTCCTGCTCCATGACACTCTTGAAGGGCGGTCCCTTGGGGGTGTTAAGTGGCCGACATACCTGGAGGCAGCCCTCAATTCCCACAAAGCTAGTGAATAGATCTTGTGAACATGTATAGCAAAACTCTTGGATCCCCCAGAGCTGTTTGGGGGCCGTGGCTGCGGACCACAGAAGCTGGAAAAAGTTGGTTGTTCTGTGGCCTGGCCTAGTCACTGCATTCTGTAAGGGTATGTTCCTTTCCTCTTAAAAATGTGCCACTAAGGCCTGTTACTATGAACATGGCCACATAAACTCAGCATTCTTGCCACCGTCTCCTGGAAACCATCTGAAACCAACAAAGAGAATGGAAGACAAAATGCAAATTCCTTTTTCCTTTTTTTGAGGCAGAGGAGAGGATACATGATACATGATATATCACAAGCCAGATTTGCAGGAAGCAGCCTAGTCATGATTTCAAATTCAACTCAGGCCCCTCTATAGGAACCTCTTTCAACTGACTTGTCTAACTCATAAAAGGAGTTCAGGATCCACGCAGAGACACTGTAAGAAAAAAAGGGAACAATGAACAGCAAAGTTTATGAGCAGATTAAGGTCAGTCACCCTGAAATAGGTGAAATTTTTGAACAATCGCTTCATTATGGATTTTTAAAGCTTAATGAGAAAATACCTCTATGAAGAAACACTACAAAAGAGAAATGCAAGAACTCAAGAAAAAATGGTAAGATAGCAGGAAGAAGTAAAATATGAGCTGGAAAGAAATAAGGGAAAGTAGAAATTAATAGGAATTTGGTAGAAATTCGGAAGTACACAAGGGTGAATGAATATTGGGGAAAACACAATCAGCCAGATAGAATATAGAAATAAGAAAAACGAACGAACTGAAATGAAAATGGTTAGAAAGGGTTAGGGAGAAGATGAAAGATATACACAGGACAGACAGAGGAGATCCAACACATAAGTCATTAAAGAGCCTAAAGAAAAAATAAAAATAAAATAGTGGAATGGAAAACATATTTAATATTTAGTCTAAGAAAACTTTGGTGAAATAAAATATTTAAATCTACCTTTTCTAACAAGGTAGATTACACCCAGAAAAATTGACCCAGGAAAGTCAACACTGAGATATATTCTATTAACATCACTGGACTTCAAAGAAAACAAAAGATCACATCATACCTGTCAGAATGGCTCTTGTCAAAAAGACAAGAGATAACAAGTGTTGGCGAGGATGTGGAGAAGGGGGAACCCTTGTGCACTGACATTCCTCAGAAAACTAAAAGATAGAACTATCAGATGAGCCAGCAATCCCACTTGTGGGTGTTTCTCTGAAGCACATGAAATCAGTATCTTAAGGAGACATCTGCACTTCTATGCTCATTGCAGCATTATTCAAAATAGCCAGGATATGGAAACAACCTAAGTGTCCACTGATAGATGAATGGATAAAGAAAATGTATATATACACAACACAATATTATTCAGCCATAAAAAAAGAGAAGGAAATCCTGCCATTTGTGACAACATGGATGAACCATGAGGGCATTTTGCTAAGTGAAAGAAAGTAGACAGAGAAATACTATATGGTACTATATGGTTATCATTTGTATGTGGAATCTAAAAAAAAATGTTGGGCTCATAGAAACAGAGAGTAGAACGGTGGTTACCAGGGCTTGGGAGGGGGCAGGGGGAATGGGGAGACATTGGTCAAAGAATATATAGACTTCCAGTTATTAGGTGAGTAAGTTCTGAGGATCTAATGTACAATAGGTGACTGTAGTTAATAATACCATATTGTACACCTGAAATTTGCAGAGTAGATCTTAAGCATTTTCAACACACACACACACACACACACAAAGGTAACTATGTGAAGTGTTGAGTGTGCTAAATAACTTGATTGTGGTGATCGTTTCATAATGTATACACAGATCAAATCATCACGTTATATACTTTAAATATATACAATTTTATTTGTCAATTATACTTCAATAAAGCCAGGAAAAAAGTGTAAAGAAAAAGAAAGAATTCTTACGGCAACGAGGCAGGATAAAAGGTCCCTTCTATTCAGTGGAGTAGGACCCACAAGCCATTCGGAGAAAGAAACTGTGCCAAAATATTTTCTTTCTAGTCAAACTTTCCTTCGGTGTGAATGCTGTAGAAAAATAGTTTTGAACATGCAGGAACTCAGAGAATTTTGTTCCCGTGAGCACTTCTTGAGAAAATTATGGATTTTTGGCTTCAGTCAACCAAGAAATAATGAAAAACCAGGGCAAAAGGGACAGGAATATGCAAAGAATGTACTTCACTGAAGGGCTAAGACCTGAACAATTATGAGTATTGGACTAAAGGGATAGAATGTACAAGTTTTATATTCTAACAATATAAAAATGACACAAATATACAAATTTGGAAGGGGAATCAGGGAAAAGGTGGGAGAAAGAATAAACATGCTATTCATTAATAAGAGCAGAGAACCAAAGAATATCATGTAAAGCTGCCAGATACAGTAGACATGTAGGCAGCTTTAATTGTACAAAGGCAAACATTAAAATGACAAGGCGAGTGACGAATATTGAATAGCAGAAGAATGGTAGGGGACAAGGAAGAGGACAGGTGCTCATTTTATGATTGTTCTTACTAGGGATTCAGAACGACTATTTAAAGAGCTAGACAACTAAGGGCATACAAGCATCAGGGTATACACCATAAAACAAAATAAAGGTAACTGAAAACATAGTGAAACAATTCCAAATTATAAATACAAAAAATATGCCGTAAAATTTAATGACAGACTAAAGATGTATAGCATATCAAGTGACATAAATGGGCTAAACCTACCTAGTGAAAGAACACAGAGCTATTTTGGTGGAAGTGTGTGTGTGCATGTGCATGTATGTGTCTATTTATTTATGTGTATGTATTTGTGTGTATGTGTGCGTAGGGAGATACAGAGCGCACAAAAGTCCTCTCCTAAACCCTTACCCCATGGTAGACCATGAAGGAACCCTCTGGGCAGATTTGAAAACCATTGTTCCAGCCCATCTCCAGCAAGCAGGAGAGGGATTCCAGATGAAATCCAAGTTTTCTTAGCCCACATCTACGAGGAAGATCTTCTCTAGGCTTTGTCTCCCTGCCCTGTGGCCCTGGGGGCCTCGACTGGAGAGGGAGGAAATCAGAACCCTGCCTTCATCTGAGCTGCCCAGTGCTATTCAGCACACTGGTCCCCAGCCTGCCCTGCCTCGAGCAGGATGTTCAAGATCGGGGCAGCACGGCCCTGGGACGTAGACCTACCTGCTGGCTCCCAGCAGCGTAGGCACCTCCGGGTCAGGTGGCGAGGGGGCGGGCCTGAGAATTTGCTTTTCTGACAGGTTCCCAGGTGGTACCGAAGCTACTGGTCCAGGACCAGCATGTTTAAAAATCACTGCCTCAGAGTATGTCCTTGCCAACACACACGGAGCTGGTGCTCCCACATCTGTGTGCTAAGAAAGGCCAGGGCATCCAACTTCCACGTGAGCAAGTGGGGCGTGCAAACGTGCCTAGGCAAGGACTGAGTCACATGGCCACAGAGAGACTGGGCAAGGTCATCTGCAGCTGGGCAGCCTTGTGCCCCGGAAAAGGGAAAGGCATGTCTGGGAGACCATTAGAGATCTAGGGAGTGGGCCCTAGGGCTCACATGGAGCTGAAGAGAGGGGCCAGCCCTCAGGGGTGAGGGACAGATGTGAAAAGAAATACTCCTGGCGCTTGGTGACTGGTGTCATAAGGCGGTTTATCCGAGGGGGAGAAGCCCGGGTCCGACTGCAAGCATCAGCAAAGGCCACCCTGGAAGGCAAAGCAAGCTCAGCTTTGAAGCAGGAGCGCAACTGGCTGTGGTTGCCCGTTCCTCCCTTGAAGGCCGCGAAGTGTACTCCATGTCTCTTCCCTCTTCATACACCTAAGATGTTCGTTCACTGTCCCCGTTGTTTTGTGGATTGGGTCTGACGTTTTCCCAGGTCTCAAACTTTCTTTTTCTATCCTGTCCCCCAGGCATCTTGGCTCTGGAGAAAGCTGCGTGGCAAGAGGCGGTGGGTGATGGCATTCTGCCTCTTGATGACTCTGTCTGTGGTGACTGTCACCCGCTTCCTCCCACAGCATCCAGCCACTGGCCCAGACCCGGGTCCCATGGAGCCCCAGGAGGTCACTGGAGCCCCTGGCCCCCACAGCCGGCAGGCTCTGAGCTCTAGCTGGAGGCAGCGGGCAAGAGACCTAGGGTTCTGGAAAGGCTGGCCCTTGCCTAGGAATTCCATCCCCGTGTGTGCTGAGGAGAAAGGCCACAGGGGGACAGTGGACGGAAGCAGGAAGTCCCTGGGAGAGGACAGCAAGCATCCAGGGAGGGTCAGGAGGGACATTACTTTGGCCTCTCCAAGAAATTTGAGACTCAGTACCTCGCGTCTTTTGCTCCTGAGGGACGATGAGGTCAGGGCTCCAGGAAGCAAAGACTTGGGTACCCCCTGGCATGACAGTCCCATCGGAGAGGCACAGAATGAGACTGGCACCCTGGCTGACCCCGTCACAGGACGTGGCATGACAGCTTTACAGGCTTGGAGAGCTGCTGTTGGACTCACCCTCCGGCCCCACCCAGTGGAAAGCAAGAATCTGCCGGGAGCTAGGAACGGAGCCTTGACTGGTAAGCGACAAGCAGGGCATCCCACCTCAGTTACAGGGGCTCTTCGGTGGCCTGGCTCTGTTGCGGAGCTGCAAGAATCTGTCTGGTGTGATGCCGAGACCCCTGAGCTGTTGACCAGCTTGAGGACCGGCGGGCAGGCCCCCCCATGGCTCACGGAGCACGATGTGCAAACACTCCAGCTGCTGGCCCACGGGGAGGTGGTGGGCAAAGCCAGGGTCCCTGGCCATGGGCAGGTGCTGCAGGTCGGCTTCTCCAGTGATGGTGCCCTTCGGAACATGTCTTCCGGGCTCAGCCATCTCTGCTCCCAGGGGCTCTGTGGCCTGATCAAAAGGCCTGGGGACCTGCCGGAGGTCCTGTCCTTCCACGTGGACCGGGTGCTGGGGCTGCGCCGGAGCCTGCCTGCCGTGGCCCGGAACTTCCACAGCTCCTTGCTGCCCTACCGATACACGGATGGTAGCACCAGGCCCGTCGTCTGGTGGGCGCCTGATGTGCAGCACCTGGGAGACCCAGAGGATGACCAGAACTCTCTGTCCTTGGGCTGGCTGCAGTACCAGGCCTTGTTGGCACATGGCTGTCGCTGGCCAAGCCAGGCCCCCTGCCTGGGCATCCACCACACCGAGTGGGCACGCCTGGCGCTCTTCGACTTCCTGCTGCAGGTATGTGGGGCTGGACAGGGTGAGGGTGGAGAGCAAGGCAAGTGTGGGGTTTGGGATGAATTGAGAACCTGGAATTGCCCTCCTGAGGATGGTTGGTGACTTCTCCCTCCAATCCTTGTCTTTTGACCACCAAGCACCTGTTTTTGTTATTTTTCTGCCTCTGTGTTTATTCATCCAGTGGTTTGCTGGAATCAGCTCATATGGGCTAATAAGAGCCAATTCGCAGAATTTTCAGGAATTTTGTGACCTGGTGGGGAAACACAGGCATTATTAAAAATGAGATAATATCAACTAATAATATAATAAGTTATATTAGAAAAAAGGTAATAAATACTCAGAACTCATTAATTCCTAATGATTTCACTGTATTTTACTGTTATCTGTACTTTTTAAGTTATTTGCATCTATATAGTAAGTATTATATAATGGGGAGCTACTGCACATCTCCTGTCAACTCCGTATTCAGTCAGGTTGGTAGCTTGAAAAGTGGCCGGGGTGGGAGCATTTACACCATGGGAGTCAGCAAATGCTGCAAATCAGGACTCCCCACTATTTCCGAGAGCTAGTTCTAGTTGTTAAACATTTATCAGCACATCACTGTTGATAACATTATATCCTTGAATCAACAAGGATTCAAGATTGTTACCTAATTTAAAAAAGAAAGTAATTGTGGGGAGAGGGAGAGACACAGGAGGATAGAGGGACGATTCTCGGGCACCGAAGAATGAGAAAGAACTCCAGCCACAAGGTCAGCTGAGGTCCCTGCTGTGCCAGAAGTGAACCCTGGGGTTTCTGGGGATCCTAGGGAAGGATTGGGCGGCCAGGGCACAGGGTTAACCGGGGCAACTGCAGGCGCTGACTGTTTACTAACTATAAACAGTGTGGCTGGGCTGGGGCCTGCGCTCTGGATGTCAGCTGTGGGGACACAGGTGGGGAAATGTGGCCAGAAATTAACATAAAAAAAGAAAAAAAGCTCAAAATGGGTGGAGTTGTGCATCAAGTGCAGACTGAGCCAGCCCCCATTTCTGTAGGGATGTCTATTGGGGCAAAGACACCAACACGAGCCCTTAGATTCACCGACCGGGGTGAGTGGATGAGCCACAGCACAGGATTCAGGCAGCCGCGGGCTGATAGGCTGTATTTGGTCCATACAGGGTTGGTTCACAATGTGTTTTTCAGAAAATTCTTAGACAACATGTAATACTTTGGAGATTTCCTGTAAAAATCCAGCTTCCTTTGACACATTGGATGGTTTAGTAACATTGGGCGTCCATTCCCATATGGCTGAGTAGCGATGCCTGCTTCAGAGGCTGCCATGCCCACCTTTTGGGCGTAGGCCCTACCTCCTTATTCCCTATCATCCGCCCACGGCCCCACCCCCAGAACCACGAATGCTACCTGTCAGCCGGGGCGTGTTCGTTTCCAGTCAGTGGGCGAGCTGGTCTCCTGAGGTACTTCCAGCTCCTCTAGTCTGTGTGCGCAAAGGCTGCTTTGTGGGAAGAGGAGTGTGGAGCCTAGTGGTCAGCATGGCCTTTGGCCTCAGACAGACCTGGGCTTGAACCCCCCACTCCCAGACCCCTTCCTGCAGGGTGACACTGAGCAGATTACTTTGCCTCTCGGAGATTCGCTTTTCTTTCATCTAAAATGGGGCTGGACATCCTGACCTCACCCCCTTGGGTCTGACCATTACAATGTGTGGTAGCTTCTAATTGCCAGCACCAGCCTCTGTGGGCTTGCTCTGGGTGACATGTGACAGGCTGGATGCTGGGGAGCTAACGCTGGCCAGGAAGTGTGACCAACCATCCAGGTTGGGAAGGAGGAGTTTCTCAGACCACAGGGAAGGCTGCTTATCTACTTCCAGAAGCAGCCTCCAGTGAGTGATGGGAGCCAGGGTATAAAAGCCCCAGCTCCCTGGCTAGGGTAGCTCTGTGTGTTCCACGTGTCTCGCAGAATCCCTTACCAGGACTGAGCCCTGATTACTCACAGGGGTCATTGCTCACCCTCTGTGTCTCACATCTCTGCTTCCTGCTGTGTTTTTGGATCAGCTCACACACACACACACACACACACACACACACACACACACACAAACTGCTTTTGCTTGAATCCTTGTCTCAAGGTCTGTCTCTGGGGGAGCCTGGCCTACGTCAGATGATAACACTGACCTTGTGTGGTTTCCGCATGCAAGACTGTGTCATCAGTGCCCAGAGAGTAGCGCGCATGCAATAATAAGCAGGCACAGTCCCCGAAACTTTATAGGAATTAACTCATCCAGTCCTCATAGCAACCTTACAAGTGAGATACTATATTTATCCCTATCTTAAAGCTGAGAAATTAAAGTCCAGAGAGGTTAAATTACTTGCCCAAGGTCATGGCTGCTGGACCGGAGACAGAGCCTGCACAGTCTGACTCCGGAACTCACCGTCTTAATCACAGAGTTCCTATTCAGCTGGTCATGACTGAGTCAGGAAAAGGGGACTCTTGCAGGGATGCCTTGGAGCCTTGAGATCGGAGGCACCTCCTTGCAAAGCCCCAGTCCAGCTGATGTGCACACAGCAGTTTTCTGTTCTACACAGAGCCCCCTCTGTCCATCTCCCAGAGCTGCTGTGTGGACCCTTCCTCGGACGCCAAGCCCTGTTGTGGGGATGGAAGCCGCAGCAGCCAAGGCACACGCAGGTTGGGTGTGCGGTCAGATGCTACTTGGCTGGCCTTGTGCCACCTCTTCCTTGGTTTGCTGAACACCTGTCAAGTCAAACACCCCTGTCTGGCTGATGCTGCCTTCCTAGAAGCCGCTAGCAAGTCAGAGAGAGGCGAGGCTTCAGGATGTGGGTTTCCCCGCATAGGAGCCCGAGGTGCCTTCTGACCGGGAACTGAGTACACGCTCCATCTACAGCCCACTCTGTGGTGTGCTTGCTCGTTTGTTTTGTGTTATCCAATAGAAACCCTGGCTTTTTCGTGGTTGTGTATCACAAATAGCATTTCCCCAACACAAAATACACAAGCACCGCACACATACACGTTCCTTGTACTCCCCACAAATCATACCCTATGCTTTGCAAATCCCATCTAACATTTTGTATTAGTTAGTGATTGCTGAAATGCTAACAAACCTCTCCAAATTTCAATGGTTTAAAATGCCAGCTCGTTATTTCTTGCTCCAGGGTCTCTGGGTCGGTTGGACTCAATGGAGCTTAGCTCCAAGCTGTGGTTTGGGTTCAGGTCTGCTTGGTTTCTCATTCTGGAACTCAGGCTGAAAGGGCAGCAGCACCTGGGCAAACTCTTCTCATGGGAAATGGAGAAGCCCCCAAAACTCAACCAAACTGCTAAAGCACATTTAAGTCCTTCACCAATGTCACTTCTGCTAGTATTCCATTGGCTAAAGCAAGTCAATGTCAGGGAAGGGAAGTACCGTCTGCTCAGACTAGAAGGGGAAGAGGAGCAAATATATGTTGGACAATGATGAAATCATTTACATACACCCAAACACACACATTGCACACTTATACGTGAAAGTTCTGTGCCCGCATATGCCATAGCCATGCACACACGCATACCATGCCCCTGAACCATACACCCTCACGTACTCCAAATGATGCCCAAACACTGCTGTGGGCAAGTGGGAGCTCAATCCTGCTGAGGTCATTGAGGGAGTGTGTAGAACACAGACCACAGTTGTCTCACCTGAGGACCAAAGCTGGGTTATTTGCCCACTAGCTCCCAACTGGCAGTGGCTGAGACTGCTCGTGAGAGCATTGACCTCATGGCACTTGTAGCCTGGCCTGGGGGCTGGCCAGCCAACCCAGATCCTCCCGCCAGAGAGGGGCTAAGGCAGAGACCTGCAGCACTCGTTGTGGAAAGCCATTGGTATGTACAGGAATAGTGGGTGCCGGGGGAGTCGGGTGGGGTACGAACAGCATCTGCAACTCCTAACGAGTTAAGTCAAGAGCAGGTTTTGGCAGGCCAGTAGGACCAGGACGGTGCTCTCGGTTAATAAACTGGTTTCTCTACGAAAAGATAAAGTACTAATTTTGAGTAGGTACCATCCCACGCAATCTAGGCTGCGTCATAGGAAGAAGTAGGACCAAGAGAGGGTCCACCACTTCTGAATAGATCAGTGAGAAGCTGGTTCTACTCAGGTGGACAAAATGGGTGGGAGAGTGTGTATGTGTGTTTGTTGAGTGGGGCTCACAACACTCTGCTCAATGTCGGGGGCCACCTGCAACCAGAGTTGCATTCACTCTGGTAAAGGGTAGAAAGTCCTTCTCCTCCTGGGACGGTGATGGAGGCACAGACAAGCCATGGTCAGGAAGAGCTAATGATCACCACATTCACTGTAAGCCAAATCCAGCCTGAGAGGAGTTGTGCCTGGGACCCAAAGGGGCCTTCGACCCAGAGGCCAGAGTGAGGGCAGGAAGTGCTGGGGGGTTGGGCACATTGCTATTTTTTCTCTTTTAAAGGGGTCTCTTTTCTCACACTGTGCTTCCTCTTAGAGGGCGTGTGATTAGCTAGATGGTGGGTGAGATGTGGAGAATTCAGACAGACTGGGAGCTGGTAATGTTGGCTCATGAAAGTCTTTCTGCAACTTCTGCTTATGAAGGGCCTTCACATCCCTAAGAGTCGAGATCCCAGGAAGCTTCACCTGCCACCATCCTGGTCCAGGTCATCATCTTTTCTCACCTGGACTAACACAACAGCCTCCTGATGTGTCTCCCTGCCTCCACTTATGTCCCCTCCAATCCAGTCTCCTTACAGATGACTTCCCCAGGCAGACCCTGAGTCAAGGATTCCGGTGCACACTTCTATGATCATAAATCAGATCGTGTCACACTTGCCCATTAAAATAAGGTAAGGCCTTCCCAGTGCCCCCAATATCAGGTTCTTCAAGGGCCCATGTTCCTTTTTTTTTTTTTTAAGGGCCCATGTTCTTCTAAGACCTTCAAGGATCTGTCCCTAGCCCCATCTCTTGGCACCTGGCCTTGGTCAGTTTCTAAACACACCCAGCTCCTTCCCGTGCAGGGCCTCTTGCTTGGACTTGCTTCTGACTCCTCCTCCCCAGGCTTCAGCTCTCCTGACCACCCCTCATTGTTATTCTCTTTCTCTTTCATGGCATCCTGTTCAGTCCCTTTCTGCTTCCCAGCACAGTATATGATATTTTATTTATTTATGTATTTATCATATGTCTCTGTTTTGTTCATCACCACATCCTCAGCACCTAGCACAGAGCCAAGCTCTTGGTTCAGTCCTAGATAAACACTTGTTGAATGAATGAATGAATGAATGAGCGATGAATGAACTTCCAGGGTGTCTGTATGATATCCTGTCCAGATGTTGCTGTGTTTTGCTTCCTCGAACACCACTTCTTCCTCTCAACTGAAAAGAATCCCAAAGCTTTCTATAGGCCTTTCTTATAGGGTCCAGAATAGAATCATAGAGGTGGAAAAAAACATTTGCCCTGCTCCTGCATTCTGGCTGTCAATTAACTTACACTTCCAGGACAGATGACAATGTCCTTGACCACTGTTTCAGCACTTTTCAAATGTTAATGCCTAACAGCCCTTGGAGGAAGAAAATATTCTTAGCTTCATTCTACAGATGGGGAAACTGAGGTTTAAAAGAGCTAAGGAACTTGCCCACAGTCACAGCCTTGTTTCATCCAGTGCAGTCTGGCCACAGAGTGCATGCTCTTGCCCTCTTTGCTGTACCTAACTGGCCCTAGAAAAAGTATTTATTGAGTCTTTTCTGGGTGGGACTGGCCCATTTCCTTCCCAAGGAGCCTATTCTCAGTTATTTGTGATCCTGCGTACATTCCTTATTTTGAGTCCAAATCTATGGCTTCAATTCACGTGTATCTCCTCTGGTTTAGTCTTCCTGGGACATCAGGTGTTCTGTCAGTTAGAGAGGATCTCAGATCTGTGTTCACTGCCGACCTTTCAGGCTTCCAACCAGAGACATGACATATCAGGGTAGCTACCATTTATGAAGTGCCTACACCTGTCCGGCAATGTCTGACCCAAAACACACACATGAACTCATTTAAGTCCTACAACAGGCCTAAGATATGGGAGCTGTGTTCCTCCCCATTTCACAGATGGTGCAGCTAACTATGGAGGACTGAAACACATGCCTGGACAAGGGTGTTTAAAGGGTGACATTGAGTATCTTTACATATATTTTAAAGCAGGACCTTGATCAGGGTGAGGTATGAGGAACAGACTTCTAAGATGATCCCCACAGTTCCCACCCTGCTGGCATTAACCCCTGCCCTTGAGTATGAGTGAGACCTGGGAATACGATGGCTTAGTACTCCAATGATTAGCTTACCAATCATTTAACTTTGAGTTGACCAAAGGGAAGATTATCCTGGATGGGTCTGACCTAATCAGGGGAGTCTTTCAAAAGAGATGAAGTATCTAAAGAATTTCCTGCTGGCTTCAGAAAGCAAAGAGCCATGCTATGAACTACCTGGTGGAAGGGGAGGCCTCTAGGAGGATCCTGAGATCCCCCGGGACCTAGTCATACAACCACAAGGAATGGTTTCTGCCAACAACCTGAAGGAGCTTAGGGGATGACCCTGACTTACAATGAGACGCGGCCCCTGGCCAACACCTGGAGTTCAACCTGGTGAGATCCTGAGTGGAGAACCCGGCCAAAATATGATGGACTCCTGACCCACAGAAACTGTGACATAATAAATGGGTTCTTTGAAGCCACTAAGCCCCTGGTCATTTGCAATGCAGCAATAGAAAACAAATTTATGAGCCCAAGGTGCCAACATTTTAAGGAGGTGTAGCGCCTGTCCTGCATGACCTGGACAGTGAGCACCTCCCTGTTTCTTCAGCCCCACCCTAGTCCTGTCTCTGTTTGGATTTTTTTAACTTGTTCTTTCTTTGTCTGTCCATAGTCTTTGCTCATTTTCTTTTGGGTTGTTGGTCTTTTTCTTAATGATTTCAAGAGCTTTTTACAGGTGAAGGCAATTAGTTTTTTGTTTGACTGTCCTGTAATATTTCAGGTTTGGTTGTCATTAAACTTCGTTTATAGTTTTTCTGCTATGCAGAAATTTTAAAAATGTTATGTTGTTAAAATTATCAAGCTTTTCTTTTATGACTTCTAGGTTAGTATACGTTTTAAAAGGCCATCCTCACTTCAAGGTTATTTTTAAAAGTCTCCCATATGTTTTCATCTATCTTTGATCCATCTGGAAGGTGTTTTGGAGCAAGAGATAAGATGCAAAACAACGATTTTCTTTTTCAGATGGCAACCCACATGTCTCAACACATTTGTTGAATAATCAACCTTTTCCCCAATCTGAAATGTTGCCTTTCCCATATAGCTCATTTCCATATGTATGTTGGTCTATTTCTGGACTCTTTTCTGTCCCAGTAAAGGTTTTGCCTATTTATAGGCCAGAATCACAGTTTTAATTGCTGTGCTTTATATTTTATGTTGATAACCAGTAGGGCTTGGTCTTCCTCATTGCTCATTCTTAGAATTTTCCTGATAGTCTTGCATACTATTCTCGTAAGAAATTTAGAGTCAGCTTGTCACTTCTTCTTCCCAAGTCCTTTTGGGATTTTAATTGGGATCAAATTAAATTTGTGTGGACTATAGAGAGAATTTACATCCTAAAATATGAAGTCATTCTAGCCAAGAATTGGATATTGTTGGTTCGCAACCCACTCTGGACCTTCTCAGGTGTAATCTGAAACTGGCCCCTATAAGGAGAGGGCAGTGAGAGACCAAAGAAAGAGGCAGACCACTCCAGGTTGGTAGGAGGGAGGTTTAATAAACAAAGAGAACTTATATACGAGGCTTGTCTTGTCTTGGGCCGCCGCAAGACGGTGGATCTCTGCACCCACCTACCAAACTTAGAAGTTTATATAGAGGCCTCAACTGGGTTCAGTCACGTATACCGTGCAAATGTTCTCATCACCACATCACCATCTCCAGGCTGTGACCTTGGGGCAGCCTCTGGGAGCAGGAAAGGCAAACGGAACCCACATTCCAAGGATCACGGAGGGGGCAGTGGCCTCCAAGTGCCCGGGTCCCGCTCATCTTCCTGTGGCCATTGAAAATGGGATCTTTTCTTCCATTATATGTTCTGGCCAGTAGCCTCCAGTTTGCATGAAGGCTATTATTTCTTGTATTAATGTGGTTACTGGCCACACAATAACTTTGTATTGCTTCTAACAGTTGCTCAGCTTATCCTCTGGGTTTTCCGAGTATACCAGCATTTCATCTGTAATGAATGCACTTTGTCTTCTCATTGCCTCTCACCTCATTACATTTGCTGACTGCTCCAGGGCAATGGAAAATATTAATGGGCTGAGGGACACGAGTTGTTGCTACAGATTTGGGACAGTGTCTGCTGCTTCACCATTAAACATCATACTAGTTTTTGACTGAAGATATAATGAGGAACTATTCATTATTCTTGCTGTATTAAGAATTTCTATTGTCAGCAATAGATGCAAAATTTTATCAAATTCCTTTCAAGTATCCGTGGAAGAAGTAGCAGTATTTCCCCTCTGATGTATTATGTGGGGACTCCTGTGGAAGGTGTTCTAACGGTGACTCAGCCTAGCTTTCTCGGTTGGAAACTTTTTTGCTGTGGTGAATTTATCTTTTCATGGCTGTGGTTTTTGTGTTGATGTTAAAATTTTAGACCGATCTACAGATGTGTTTTTAGATAAGATCTAGTTCTTCTCAGTGCATCTCCTCAAAGCCCATTAGCCAGTCTATTCACCCGCATCCTAAGCTGGTGCCACAACTTCTGGGCCCAGGCTTGGGGCAGATGCAGTGTCCAGACCCTTCCCCTCTATGGAGAGAGATGCTGCCACCCTGTGGCAGTCTGATCACCAGGCAGGGAGTCGGCCCTGCCAAGAGCCACCCTTTCCACCCAGAAAGACCCAGGCCTGTGATTGCTCCCAGCTTGGGAGAAGGTCCCTGAACGGGGGGTATGGGCCACCAGGGACAGCAAGCGGTCCTTCTAGAATCCACCAGACCCAGATCAGGCACGGGGTGAGGAACCTGTCTTGGCCCAGGAGCCTGATGGTCAGTTAGGGGACTCTGGCCACCCTTCCTACCCTGTGCTGGCTCCCCCCAGGCCTCCCCTCTCCCACAGCTGGACCTGCTGTCCCTCCTTGGCAGACTGCAGTGTCTTATCTCACCCAGATGTCCTGTGTGGGGGCCACAAATCCAGGCCTCCCCCTGGATACTTCCGGTGTGGGCATCTTGCGCAGGGAGGTAGGGTTAAATGATCACAGTCCCTGTGCTGTCAGCCAGCCACGCACTCCATTCACTCATTCTTTCACTCAGAAAAACCTCAACTAAGTCTCTGGTTGTGCTAAGCAAGTGTGGGGTGCCGGGGCCCAGACCGAACCATGTCTGCATCTTTGCCAGCAGGGAACTTGGAAGCTCTGGCACCACAGAGCACGTGCCGGCCACACCGCCCCTCTTACCGGTCAGAGCCGGACTGCTCGGCTTTGAGTCTTGGCACCACCGCTTCCTTGCCATGGGATCTTCAGCACATGGGAAGGAAGCCCCTGGGACTCAGTTTCCACATCTTTGAAGTGGGGATAATAATGGTATTTACCTCTTGGCTACCGGGAGGGAGTAAACGGGTTGTCGTGTGTAAAGCACCGAGTGGGCTTTACAACGCCTTAAGTAAAAGTGAACAAAAACTTCAGTCCACAGCATGAGCATGCGATGTTGCTGGGTGGGTCAGAAAAGCAAAACTGCTAAGGTCTATCATTTTTTCTTGGTAACCGCTCATTTTTTCCAAAAAGGGGGGAAAAATCAAATCCTGAAGGAATGTGGGAATGAAACTTAATCTTGGTCTTGTTTGGCTGCTGGAAATTGAATTTCTCTTCGGTGGAAGAAAAATAACCAGACGGTGTGGCAAAATAATCAAACTGGCAACCGGGCCTGGCCAGGCTCTTCCTGTTAAACATTCAAATGGGTGTAGAGTCTGAGAAGCCAGGAATATTGGATGGGCCAGTATTCCTTGTGGCTTCCTCTGGAAATAGATGCCGCTACAAATTGAGATCTGCCCAGAATGGCTGGGGTCGGGAAGGGTTTGGCAGGAGGAAGGGGGCGTGGCTGGCTGGGCGTCAGGCGTAACCTGAAATCCAGAGCAGTCACTGTGTCAGTCTTGCCGGAACTGCCCTGGCATTTACTCTCCCGGCCAAAGAGAACCCAGCAGGTGATGTCTGTCCAGAAACTGGATGTACCCACAAGAAGAGCATGGCTACCCTGTTGTAACACTTCCCATATTTCAGACTCTGGTTCTCTGGCCTGTAGCACTGGGTGAGGCTGGGGCTTCCTGGTGTGTGTGGGGGTGGGGGAGTCCCTGAGATTCCTGGAGGTCTTTGGGCCTGTCGCTTCCAGGGCAGACACCACAGAAGGCTCTTCCACAAAAACCACCCCCTGCTTCACAGGTATCATTACCCCATGTGGGCCTCGGGGCAGTCCCACGGGAGGGGAGTATCGCTGCCCCATTTTGTTGATGAGAAAACTGAGGGGTATAGAGGTTAAATAACTTCCTCAGGTCATATAGTTAGGACATAGTGGAGGGGGGCATGGTACAGGCCTCAAGTGGGTTTAAGACCAGTCGGAAGCCTGGGAGGTCTCTGGAGGCAAGCTGCAGGGCTCTATCCTCAGCCCTGTCCTGGTCAACGCTTTTATTAGTAGCCTGAGTGAGGACATTGCAGCTAAAGTAGACTTTCACACAGAGCCCTGATTTGATTCACCTTCTGCCCATTCCTGGGTCCAGGGATCAGTGCATCACCATCCTCCACTTGGCACTCCCGGTCCAGGGATGTGTATGACCTGATTTGGTCCAGTCAGGCTAAAGGGAAGGTGCTTGGAGGAGAGGTTCCTTTCCCCTCTGTCTCTCTGTCTCTATTTCTCTCGTTCGTCCTCTCCTTCTCTCTGGACCTGAACATACCCACAGCGGCCACCTGCAGGCTTCTAGAGACAACACTGGGATGTTAACATCGTGGGTGGTGAGTGGAGAGCAGAAAGAAACCCGAGTCCTTATCATGACAATAAGGAGCTGCTAAATCTCCAGCCTGCCCTATCTTGGGACTTGCTGCCACAGATGATCTTAATTTTCCTTATGGTTGAAACCGTTTTGAATCAGGTTTTTCTGTTACTTGTGACTGTTGTTATCCAAAGCCCAGGCAGCCAAAGCAGTGATGGTCCACGTCAGGGGTCTTGTAAATGGGCTCACTTCATGCACAGGGTGATGGCTTTTGGCCACCCTGGCCAAGTTGGACTGGTCCTCTGGGCTTTGTGCACTGGTCTCAGTAGCGCCTGCGGGTGTCTTTGGCCCACCGCCCCCGGAAATACTACCTAATGTGGCCTCACAGAATTGCCCTCAGCCTGTTTGGGGTGATTGGTCTAGGCCCGATGTGGTTCTCCGTGTTGAACTATTGCAAAACAGAACGTGTTTTGAGACAGTAGTTGGGGGGACTGTTTAACACTCTCATTCCTGGACGTCTAGTTTTGTGACATTGATTGAACCATAGTTATTTTCTTGTTTGTGTTGGAGGAGATCAATTCTGTATATCCTCAGAACGTATGTGAGTTTTCCTACAAAGGGATATGGAAATGGAGCAAGACCTTTGGCCGGCGCTGAGCTGGGCTGAGTGGACCGGGGGGGTGGCTTTAATGAGTACTGCATCCTGGAGGTGACAGATCGTCCCCCTCGCCCCATTTGTGGAGAGGGGTGGCTGTGCCGGTGGGCAGAGGGAGGCAGGATCGTGGTGCTGGCTCTGGCTGGTCACCACAGCGACCACAGAAGAGAGACATGGACCATCCGAACACCACCACGGCCGCGGCTGCATTGTTGTCATGGAGGATGACGGGCCCTGTGTCTTCTCATTCTTCCCCTTCCTCCTTCATAGTTTTGAAAGCTCTTCTCTAGCCTTAATTGGCAAGGGTGAAACCAAATTAATTAATCTCATGAAGAGTAACGATGGAGACCTCATTTGACCTCTGTAACTGGCTCCTGGTCTTCGGGGAGGCAGGGCAGGATAACACAGAGAGCTGGCCTTCGAGCCAGACAGACCTTGGCTCGAATCCCAGCTATATTACTTTTACATGAACGACCTTGGGTATGTCTGGGGTCAGTGTCCCCATGTGTAAAATGGGATCATAGCATCTCCCTTGCATAGCTGCAGTGAGGAGTGAATGAGCTAGGGAGGATGGCAGTGGTCATGGTGGTGGTCATCTGAGCGATGTTTTGTTTTGACACCAATTCTCCACCACCAACTGGGTTTCCCACAATTCAATTCAGTTCTGACACTGTCTACCTGGAGTCAATGTCAGATCCCACACAAGTTAAGGGGCTCGGTCCTACAACACTGTCCCACTTCAGATACCAGTCAAAAGTCCTGGGCTACCCACACTTCTGACCAACTGGCTATAAATTGAGGGTTCTCACGACCCCCTCCTCAGGTTGGATAATTTGCTAGAATGGCTCAACAGAGCTCAGGAAAACACTTTACTTACATTTACAGGTTTATTATAAAGGATACAAATGAACGTCCTGATGAAGAGGTATATTGGGTGAGGTCCAGAAGGACCCCAAGCACAGGAGCTTACGTCCCTGTGGAGCTGGGATACACTACCTTCCTGACCATGGATGTGTTCACCAACACAGAAGGGCTCCAAATCTCATTGTTCGAGTTTTTATAACCCAATCTCCAGCTCACCTACCCTTCCTGGAGGTTGGAAGGCGGGGCTAAAAGTTCCTATCCTCTCTTCCCTTGTCTTTCTGGTGCCCAGTCCCCATTCTGAAGTTATCTAGGCTCCCCTGCATCATCTCATTAGCATAAACACGGATGTGGTCCAAGGGGCTCATTGGGAATCACTCAGGAAAGTCCAAAGGTTTGGGGAGCTCTGTGCCAGGATCAGGGCACAGAGACCAAATATATTTCTCATCATACCACATCATGTATCTCTGAGAGACAGACAGTCATTGCTTTAAAATCAGATTAAAATGATCGCTGCTGTAAGCCTGTGGCTGTTCTGCATCCTCACCACCACCACGGGGGAGGGAGGGGCCCCAGATCCCGCCAGAGCTGAACCGCGTGGTAGAGCAGAATCACAGAAGGTTCCCAAGGACTGAGAGAGGAAGCAGACCCTTTCTTTCTGTGGGGTTCCTCACCAGCTTGGTGCCATCTGGCTTCCTGCTTCCCTCTCCCTGACTCTCACTCACCTCCACCCTGACTCTCTTCCCTCTGTTCCCTGGACAGTTGCCCCAACCACAGTATGTTACCTGGAGCTCATTTCTAGATTCCCAGGCTGGCACCTGCCTCTCCAGTGGTGTTCCCAGGCTTCCTAAATTAGACTAGCCATTCTGCAAAGGTGGGGTCTGGGTCTCCATTCTGGGTCTTCCACACACCGGGCTTTTTTAGTTAGTGAATTACCTTTGCATCCTGAGAGTTAGCACCTGTGTGATTCATCATCCTCTTTGGGGGGCGGGGGGGCCCCTGAGTCCTCCCTCTCCTGTGACCCTGACACCACCTGGGGATTTAAGATGACTCAAACCCCAGGTCCCACAACCCAGGAGGGTCTGGAAACCTTCCTAGGTTTGGGCAAATCCCAGGCAGCTGACGGCTGCTTCACATGCCTTGATTTGCCCCACACCAAACCTGAACTCAAAGCTCAGCCCCTTCTCCCAAGGCCAGCAAGCATTTCACAAGGGTGGCCACTTCTGCCGGAGGATGGAGGGGTCACGGAGGGCACATCTCACGCCCTCAGCCTCCCGCTGCTCCCTGCTTCACTTCTCTCTTCCTCTCCTCTCTCTCCTCCCCCTCCCACAGCAACAAACGGACTTTTCCTCTTGTCCCAAGCAAAGCAAGTCCTCCCACACCCAGACCTCTGGAGATCTCACCTTCTGTCGTTAGCACCCCTCCAGGTATTGTATCAAACCAAATTTCCTTCCTACGAGGAGAAAGGGTACATCTCCTCCAGCTCGCCCACCCTGTGACGGGCACTCCCCCCTGCCCCCGCCCTCACCCTCTCTCTCCTCCACTTCCTGGCACATCCCAACCTTTTCCACACCACCTCCCCCTTCACCTATCCCTTTCCTGCCTTTCTCCCTACAGCAAGACCCTCCCTCTCCCACCCCAGAGGACTCTGCCACTTCTGTGTTTAGGCCTCTCCGTTCTGGATCTCTTTGCATTTGCTGCCCTCACGTAGGTCAGGGCTGGGGCGGATCCATGTTTCTATTTAATTCCTGACTGGCAGGCGGCAACTCCTTCCTTCGGAAGAAAGCTACTGGAAGCAGGTGAGTGGGATATATTATTATGAGAACCCTATGACCCTCTAAAATGTCATGTATGTGAGCTACATGTGTGTCTGTAGGGGGTGGGAGGCAGAGCTCCTCGGAATTGACCCCACACCACGCTTGAGAATTCCCCTCCGTTGGAAACCGAGCCCGGGAGGGGAGCGCCTTCCTCCCGCCCTGACTTCGATCCTGGCCTCGCCGCAGGGTTGGAAGAGCTATCTAGAGGGTCATTAAATCACGTTTGGCTCCCAAGAGGGGAGGAATCCTTGCTGTAGCATTGGCTGCTTAAAGAAAAGTGGAGTCCAGTGTGGATTTCCGCCGGTAGACAGATGCTCAGCACCAGGAGGCCCAGTGGCCTCAGGCCAGAGTTCGGGGCAGGGCCACAGGGGAAGCCGTGGGTACCGGTGGAAATCCAGGCTGGCCTGAGGCGTGAGCCAGCAGCTCCGGGGGTGCAGGGCGAGCTGGCTGGAGGAGCAGAGCAGAAGCTCCCTCACAACGGGCCGACCAGCACCCACAGCCACGGAGGTCTGCCCCCAGCATGACCACCGCCCCCCCCCCCCCCCCCCGCCACCGGGGCCAGGCCGCCTGAGTGCTGGGCCTGGGGGAGGCGGGCCCGGAGCCGCACCCCTCACAGCCTGGGTGTCCTCGCAGGTACATGACCGCCTAGACCGCTCCTGCTGTGGCTTCGAGCCCGAGCCGTCGGACCCCTGCGTGGAAGAGAGGCTCCGAGAGAAATGCCGCAACCCCGGCGAGCTGCGGCTGGTCCACATCCTGGTACGTCCGCTGTCACCTGTCACCTGTCACCCAGACTGCGGCCTTCCTGCCGGAGTTGCAGAGATCACGGGACACGGGCGGTTCCCGGCCTTGCTCTTTTTAGCAGCAGGAGCCTTTGGCTGGATAATGTTTCCAGGAAGCCACCATACATAAAACTGACCCCGGTGGGGCTTTGCCAGTGTGGCTGAGGTGGGACCACTCCACTGTCCCCTTGAGGGGTCTACAGGGAACCCCGAGGGCACCCGGAAGCAGGTGTGACATCTGTGTGTCTAGGGAGCCGCCCCCACCCTGCCAGCCAACGTGGGGACTGTGGCCTGGAACGGGCCGGGCGGTGGCAGTGACAGGGCTCCCTCCTATAGGATAGCCCATGGGCTGGTGCTGATCCGAGGGACACTGGGCTGTGCAAAGTAGAGCCCAGGCTGGGAAGTGATGAGCTGAGGCCATCAGAGACCGGGACAAGGGGCCACCCTCGGGAAGGGCTACTGTATCTTCTCCCCCAGTGACCCTAATGTCCTGGACGCCTTCCCCTGGCCAGTTGCTTGTGGAGGGTAGCATGGTGCTCCGGGCTGAGCGTCAGGCAGGCCACACCAGCCCGGAGGCCAGGGCTGCCTCATGAAGCCGCTGGGTGGTAGGAAATCTCCATCTCCTGTCCTCAGAGCCTACTCCCCTCTTCCCTGGTAAAAGGCAGTCACCCCGGGGAGAGGTAAGGCTTTTATATCTATCATTCACCCCTGGGGGCAGCTATTTCACAGATCTCTTAGGACAGCAGTTTTTGGAGGGAGGAGTCAGTAGGCATCAAGAAATAGATGATCCCTGATATGGGTGGTGGGGAGAAAGAGAGAGAGGGAAAGCTAGGGTCCTGGAGGCAAAAGTTCATAAGTTAAGCCAGGGTGATGGAGAGAATTATGGGAAAATACCAGGGAATCCTGGAGAATATATAGGAATGGGGTGCACGGGGGTGGGAGTAGGGAGCGGAAGACACGGACTCTCATTCCCAGCCACACCACATCATGGGACTGTCAGCTCAGGGCCCCCCAAGCCCCTTAACCCTGACAGAATCCATGGGTGCCAGCTAGGCTCAACCTTCCCCACCTCTGTCCCTGTCCATCTTCTTCCTTGAGGTCCGGAGCAGTGATCCATCCCATCTGGTCTACATCGATAATGCCGGCAACCTTCAGCATCCTGAGGACAAGCTGAACTTCCGGCTGCTGGAGGGCATCGCTGGGTGAGGGTCAGCGGGATTGGATGGAGGTTTGGAGACTGAGGCCCAATAGCCCTGCTGTAGACCGTGCGACCTTGACTCATGCTCCCGAGCAGTCCGCAGCCTGAGACAAAAGCTGCTGGATCTGAGCCCTGGGAGGAGGTGGGGAGCTGGGGGACGCAGCCAGCAGGCACCCCCAATATCCAGAGGGCCTCCTGGCCCTGCAGAGCACTGGCAGCCTGCTAGGGTCTGGGAAGGCTAGCCCTTCCCTTGCCCCAGAGGAGGAGCCAGCCTGGGGAGCCTGCCTGCCCTGCTCACTCATGGCAGGCGGCTCGGCCTTCTTAGGGCTCTTCCTGGCATTTCACCTGGGATAGCAGAGCTGATTCCGGCAGCTTCTCTGTGGGATGGGGGACCCCTCCAGAAGCCCCGTCCCGTCTGCTTTTGCAGGAGAGTAGGTGGGAGGGTTCTCTGATAACGAGCCAGCAGGCGGGCCCTGGGCACTCAGCAGGACGACTGTGCCAGGTCTGCCAGCCGTGCAATTGCTGGCCATCTGGCTTCACCCGTCCCGGACATTTTCTGAGATCACTTTTGCTTTTCCCTTCTGTCCTGGGGCCCGGGGGACCTGCCTCCAGGTTTCCTGAGTCTGCCCTGCAGGTTCTTGCCTCAGGGTGTCTGCAGAACATGCTGCTCAAGTCCCTGTGGATGGACCCCGTGTTCTGGGAGAGTCAGGGCGGGAGACAGGGACTGAAGCAGGTGCTCCGGACCCTGGAGCGGCGAGGCCAGGTGCTGCTGGAGCACGTCCGCAAGCACAACCTCACCCTCTTCAGGGAGGAGGCCTCGTGAGCTGCCTCGCTGGCGGCGCTCCCGGCACCACCTGACTAGGTGAGCACCCATCCTGGTGGCCACAGTCTCTCGGGTTCCCCCAACTTGAAGACAAACGGGAAAAGCCAGAAGAAACCAGAGGATACCGTGGATGTCCCAGATGTCCCACCTTCTTGGGACAGTGAAGATGGTGGTGGGTGGTGGGTTTTCCATCTTAACCACCCTCCTTTCTGCCTTTTCAGCTCTGGTTGTTTACTCCCTTCCACCAATAAATATATTCAACAATGTTCTATGAACAGCTCCAGATACTATGAAGTTGTGCATCCCACATGCACATGTAGAGTGGACGTGTGTGTGTGTGTGTGTGTGTGTGTGTGTGTGTGTGTGTGGTTTCCCCCCCAGAGACACCAAGCCAGAAGCTTGTCAGTAGGCAAACCCCCAAGCTTCCAGCAAGCACTTGTGTGCCCTGATGTGAGCAGGTCCGCTCAGCACAGAAAGGTGGACGCATCAACAGTGTGTGGCCCCGCCCAGCTTGCCAAGCGCACGTCGACCACCCAGGGCGCGGGAGGACAGGGCCCAGCGCTCTGCTCAGCGCACTCGGCAAAGACCAGTCTCCAGCAAGCCCAGCTCTGCACACGTCCTCAGAACTCCCCGGTTGACCGCCCCCGCTTCCTGGGCTGCTCCTCAGCCCCAAGTGGCTCCAGCCGGGGGCGCAGGCCTCTCACGGGGCTGTTCCTCAACAGGTATCCCTCCCCTCCCTCCCTTCTGCCTCAGAAGGCCTTTTGAAATGTAGGGACCCTTAAGATTTTGTCTACTTGGGTTTTCAGAGGACTGGACTTGAACAAAGGAGCTCTGGGTTCAGATCTGGCCCGGGCCACTGCGTGGTCAGCAGATGACACAGGTTTATTGAGCACCCGCCGTAATGACACTTCCTGAGCGACAACTGTGCACCAGGCACTGTGACAGTGGTTTGCGTGGATCAAAGCATGTACCCTCACCGCACCCCGACGGGCACGTGTGATTATTAGCATCTCCAGTGTACAGATGAGGCCCAGAGGGGTTAAGGAACTTGTTCAAGGGTATCCAGCTCGTAGGCGGAGGGTCAGAATTCAAGCCCAGGCAGGAGTTGTCTTGATCATGTCTTGAGCCCGGGACCCCCATGAAAGGGCTCCCACTGTCCTCCGCGGTCACTCGGACAGCTTCTCCTCCTCTAGTCCCTTTGGATTCAGAGCTGATGATGAGGCAGGGCCGATTCCCTGGAGTGTGGAGCTGCACACTTCGACCCCGGCCATGCACAGTCACACGCATCTGGCTCCCTGCCCATTGCTCTTTGCTCGTGAAAGTCAGCTCAGTCTCTGAACTGGGTCTTTCCTACGAACTTGAAACTTCAGCCACTTTCTATCCTTTTCAAAGAACACTCTCAGCCACAGGGTGCGCCGCTTGCCCTCTGCCTCCCCCAGCCATTGCCTCTGGAATAAGAAGGATGTGCCCAGCGAAGCAAACAGCTGGGGGTGGTGAATCAGGACCTTCCCATCAACCTGAAGAGGCTTTGGCCGGGGGGATGCGGCAAGAGCTGTGAGGGGTGTGCGGTGCGGGGGCTGCTCACCTGCATGCCAGTCCTTCAGAAAGCGGCCGGCCACAGGGTCTGGTAAAGCCAGCACAGTTGCCAGCCACCATGCTGCCTGACTCGCCTCACCCCAGGCCCCACCGTGTTTCTTTGTACTTCGTTCCAAAAGGGCTGCTGCAAAGAAAATGATGGTGCTTCCAAAGGGGAGTGGCTGCTGATAGTAACAGTGGTTCACAGCTCTCTAGATGCAACTGCAACAATCCCCAAGCTCTGAAAATCAAACGCCTTTTCCTACCTTCGGGGCCAAAACTCGTCCCACTCAGCTCGAATATTCATACAGTTCAGTGCCGAAATGCCAATGCGTTCAGTGACTGGGGGTAACCCCAGACCCCGCTGAGAGTGTAGCGTTACACATGGAGAGGTACCTTATTACCTTTCTATATCTGAAGAATTCAGAATTCGGAATGACTTCTGGCCTCCAGGGTTTGGTTATGGGATTCCAGACCTGTGATAACTTACTACAAACCAGGCATGGCGCTAAGGGCTTTATACAGGTGATTTCATGAATGCCTTACCATGCCGGCTGCACTATCCTCACTCTACAGATGAAGAACCTCGGCTGGGGAGGGAGCGCCTTGCCCGAGGCCACACAGGTGGGGCGGCAGAGTCTGCCCCTGAACCTGGGGAGCACCACCTGGCATGAAGTGAATACAGCCGATGGCCCACACCGTGCCAAGAGCGGAACCGTGTTCCTCATCGCAAACCTTCGGAATAACTCCAGGAGGTGGGCGTCCCCGCTCCCATTTGACAGAACAGGGAACAGAGGCACAGAGAGGTTGAGTCACTTGCCCAAGGTCACAGAGCAGGTAACTGCTGGAGCTGGGATTTGAACCCAGGCCCGTTTTACTCCAGAGCCCCTGCCCCCACCGCTATAGCATCCTTCCTTCTTACCTTCATTCACTCATGCAGATTTTCCACGCAGAATATAGAATTTGGAAGCAATCCATGTGTGCGGCATGCTTTGGTGGCCACGTGTCCCAGATGTTTGGAGACACATGTCGTCTGGCCATCAGAGTGTGTGTCCTGGCATTCTGTTGGTGAGCAAGGTCCCCGTGGCTGAGGATACAGGAAGCGTGAGGGCAGCAATGTGGGCAAGAGGGGCTCACAGGAGCTCTGCCTGAGTGTGTCGGGGGCAGCACAAGATGTGGGAGGTGAGACCTCTGTGAACGTTGCCAGACCGTTTCCCCTCAGCCAGGGCCTTCAGATGAGTGGGTGGGCCTCCCCTGAACCCCTGAGGCTCACCCACCAGCTCGGGCAAGACACTTCCCACGCTCCCTACTCCTGGCCCACCTGGGGTTCTGGTTAGCACGGCTGGGGGACGCCTGTTTGCGGAGTGGGTCTAGTGGGGCATTTGGGTATTATAGGGGCTGGAGGCCTTTGGGGCAAGAGGTGGGGTAACTTCTGCCACCCTGGCCTTGTCCAACCGATGAGAGAAGAGTCACTGAGCCTCCAAGGAAGCGGACCAGAGCGGAAGGCATCTCGAGGTAGAAAGTCGGGTTCTACACAGTCCACACCACAGCAGAGGCTGGATTCAGTTGCTGTCAGAAAATAGCATGGGGCGGGGGGTGGGGGCGTGCGTTCGTCCGGGGACTTGGCAGGTGACAGGCTAGGGCATGCCGGACTGCAGGTGCACCCAGGGAGGCCTCGGGGGGAGGAGGCAGCATCCAGCAAAGAGACGCAGACACGGAAGCCCAGGGAACTGAGCCGAAGAGGCGGTGGGCTTTGATGGCAGGGGTGCGGGGGGCTGGGAGGGGCTTGGCCTCCAAGATAAGCCAGGCTTACCTGTCAGTGGGGAAGGTAGCACACGCGAGGTGTGATCTGAGGAAGGCTCCTACTGTTAGTGTCTACAGTTCCACTGCAGGACGTAGCTCCTATGTGATTTCGGGGGAGTGTCTGGTTTTCTGAGGGGCGCCTGCCAGGAGAAGCACACCCCACCCCGAGGGCAGGCAGAGGCGGGGTGAGCTCTGGAGGGTTCCTAGTGCAGGCCGTGGAGGGAAGTACAGGTCAAGGGCACCTCACGGTGCGAGGCCCAGGAGACAAGCTAAATGAAGTAAATCACTTAAAGCTGATGGGTGTGAGAATATGGATTTTTGTCAAGTTTCTTGTGTGTGTGTCTTCCCAGCGGAGGATCATTTGCCAGAGGATCATTTCTACCGCAGACCCTGCATAACGCCAAGCAGCAAGGCCTCACCTGCACGTGTCTGGGTGAGTGACACTGAGCATGACCGGGGAGGCTAGTGCATAAGGCAGATCCTGCAGCGATTGCTTCTTGCACATCTGACTGCCTTGTCTTCATGACGGCCGCCTTCATTGAAAACACACGCACTCACACGTGGGGCAGTGGGACCCCAGGCACCTCGCTGACTTTTGTGCTGGGAAGGACTGGAGGCATTCCTTCTCTGCCCTGCACACTTGGAAGCTCTGTCACCACACAAAGACACATCTAGTCCTAGTGGGTGACTCGGTGCACGTGGGATTGGGACTGGGTCGTCCGATCTCCACCTGCCCACCCTAGGAAGGCTTCCTGCAGGGCCCAGGCCCGGAAGCTGTGCATGTCATTACCTAAACTCCCTCGCGGGGCCCAGCCAGGCTCAGGACGCAGATTGGATTCCACGATTTGGATGCACTCAGGGGTCAGTTGGAAGGAGAGAGGTGGAGAATGTGGTGCACCTCTCAGCTATTTTCGGTCACCAGCTCTGTGATGGTTGACGTGGTTGTGACAGTGTGGCAGGAGCTGGGATAGTGACCCTGGCATCGTGAGCCTGGGACCCTAACTCAGCTCCTGGCTCCTGGACCCCTAGCTCCAGTAGGAGCCTCCGTAGCCAGGCAGTTCTCAGAACTGCTCCTCAGGGCCCAGCCCGGAGCCCACGCCTCTCATCCTCCCAAGGATTTTTAACTTTTCATTTTGACATAATTATGAATTCAGAGTAGTTGCAAAGACAGTACTGGGAGGTCCTGTGTACCCTTCATCCAGTTTCCCCCAGTGGTTGCATCTTCCGTAATTACGTAATTACGGTACAGTTCCAAAACCACAGACTTGACATTGGCATACTGTGCGTCATTTTAGCACCTGGGGATTCATTAACCACCACGGCAATCGAGATACGGAACTGCCCCAGCACCGCAAAGATCTCCTTCCTGCTACCCTCCCGCCACACCCAGCCCTTCACTCTCTCCCACCCTCATCCCCGGCAGCCGCACATCTGGTCTCCAGCTCTACAATATTTGCCATTTTGAGAACGTATCTAGATGGCATAGCACAGCATGTAAACTTTTGAGAGTGGCTTTCTTCGCTCAGCGTAACGCCTCTGAGCTCCAGCCAAATTGTTGTTTTTACCAATAGTCTGTTCCTTTTTATTCGTTAGCATCCCATGGTACAGAGAGACCACAGTTTGTTTACCAGTCACCCCCTGAAGGACATCGGGGTCATTTCTCGTTTTCGGCTAATACAATTAAAGCCACTCTGAACATTCTTGTACTTGTTTTTGTGTGAACAGAATATATTCTTTTTTTCTGGGGCAAATGCCCAGGAGTGCAATTTCATGGTAATATGTTTAATTTCTTAAGAAACTGCCAAACTATTCCCAGGCTACTGTTTTCCATTCTTCTCAGCAATGCATATGAGAGATCCAGTTTCCCTGCATCTTTTTAGACACTTGGTATCGTTCCTCTTTCTTACTGTAGCTGAGGCAGGAGTGAGGCACTCCTCCTACCAGCGCCTCTGCATTTCCACTTGGAAAACGGGAGTATGGGGGGATTATTAACCTCATGGTTATACAACAAAGCTTCCTCGCCTCACGTTTTCCATTAGCTGGAAAAAGGCAGTGTTGCCAAATATGGCATGAGATTGCCGAATACTTGTTGTATGAAATTCAGGTTTGAGTGTTTGGTATTGCGTTTGCTAAACCTTAGCAATCCTAGAAAAAGGCTGGCCTGCCTGAACCTGGGAAGTCTGATGGTACAACATTCCGAAAGAGAGTATTGGATTATTTCCCTAGATGCAAGCTCCCAGAAAGCAACTACATCTTTTTGTGCTTTTTATTCCCCAAACAGGACAGAATCGTCTCAAATTCTAAATTAGCTGGGTGGCTTCGTGAGGTTTTCTCTGAGAAATGAAACTCCTTTTTGTGAGGGCCCTGGGGTTCCAGAGCCAGCGTGACTCCTGAAGGGAAACCCCACAGTGCCTTTCCACATGTGGATGCAGCCCTGGGCTCTGCCTCTGGCGCTGACCAGGGGGACCTGGCCAGGCTGTCACCGTCTTCAACACTGGGCTGGGAGAGCATGGGGCCACACCCCTGTAGAGAGGAACAGCAGCATGCCACTTCCTCCCTCCCCCCTCCCCCCATGTCTGAGGAGGACTATTTGCAGACCTGACACTGCCCTCCCGTGCTGGAGGGTGGGGGCCCAGACGAAGGGGCCCTCCATCAGCTCTGGAGTACACGCTGATGCACAGCGCCCGGCACCTGGAGGGCCTGACCACAGCGGGCGGCTGAGCGGGGCGGACAGAGGCTACACAGTCGGGGGCTGAGGAACAGCTCTGAGGGGTTTGCTCTGGGCTGGGGGGGGGGGGGTCCATGTGTGCTCCATTTCCAGGCCTCGCACGAGCCTGCTGCCACCCCACCTACGGCCAGTGAGGTGACCTCAGAGCTGACTCATGGGGCGCAGAGGGAGCCACTTGCTATTGGGATGGGCTTCTGTCGGAGGAGCCCCCCTCCGGGCACCCCAGCTCCCAGCTCCCAGGCTCTCCTGCTCTACCATTCTTTGATGGCGCTGTGTTAGGACGCAAATTTAAAACGAACAGTATCACCAGACGTGAATACCCTTAATGTTAAAAGCAGCTCTTATAACTCCCCTATAATAACAAAAAAACCAATGCTTGCCTGCTAAATTTCCAAAGCTTAAAAAACTGCAAATACGGCGATGATGGAAATAATCTACACCTTGCAGGGATGTCGGGTACAAAGAAGTATGTATGAGTGAAACCCACAGAATCTACAACTGAAGATCGTGCACTTCACGAGAAATGAACTAAACATCAATAAAAGAGACATGATGACAACAAAAAGCAGCAGCAAGAGAAGAAACACACAGTGCTGTCAAAGGGCCTGCGGATCCAGGCTCCCGCCCCTTAACAAACGCTGTGACCTGGGGAAAGGGTATCAATTTCTTTGTGAGTCCATGCAGTGGAATGTTCTACAGTCAACCAGATTCTTGTTTTCAAAGAATAACTTTCAGTGACACGGTAAAGCATTTCTATTATAATGTTAAGAGGAAAAAACAAAAAGAACCAGGACAAAGTTTCACAGGATTACAAATTTGCAAAAAGCAATTTGGACATAGGCAGAAATCCATTGTTTGATGGAATGCATGAACCATTCACGGAGTGCCTCGGCATCATGATCCACACACATAAACAGCCACCCTGGACCTCTAGCCGGTGGGCGACCCCTTGTGGGAGCAGAGTACCTTCCAGAACACAACAGGGTGGCAGAGCTGGGGTTTGGGGGATGTGGCGGGCCTAATGACCAGGGAGCTGGAGGAGACACACACTGTTTTCCAGAAGAGTTGCCCCTTGAGCCGAGCTTTTATTTCTGTTTAATTGAAGTATAGAGTGAAGTATATAAAGTGCACTGATCTCAAATGGTCGCTGTGCAACCACCAGCCAGATCAAGACATTCCTAACCTCCCGAGTTCCCTCGTGTCCAGCCCAGGCTTGACCCTTCTCAGGAGCCATTCTGACTTCTCCCGCCACAGATTGGTTTTCTTGTTCTAGCACTTCATGGAAATGGAATCATACAGTACATACTCTGTCACTCAGCATATACTCAACACTCTGTGAGATTGACACTGTTGTATGTACCCATATTTCATTCTTTTTTAAAAAATTGTTGTGTCCTGGGGCACCTGGGTGGCTCAGCCGGTTAAGCATCCGACTCCTGATTTCGGCTCAGGTCGTGATCTCAGGGTCGTGAGACTGAGCCCTGAGTCGGGCTCTGTGCTCAGCATGGAGTCTGCTTGGGGTTCTTTCTCCCTCCCCTCTGCCTCCCTCCCTCCATTCATGCTCTCTAAATAAATAATATCTTTTTAAAAAATTGTGTCCTTTGCATGAATACACCTGTTGGTGGAAATTTGGGTTGTTTAGTTTCTGGCCATCTAGAGCTGTATTTTATACGTCTTTTTGATACCATCGGCACTCCTTTCTCTTGGGTCTATATTTAGCAGTGGAATTGCTGAGACAGGGTAGCTATGTGTTCAGCCTTAGCAGAAACCACCAAGTGGTTTCCAAGTAGTTTTACCCTCACCTCTCAGAGTCTGAGACTTTCAGCTCAACTGAATCTTTATGTGTGCATCAATGTGGTAGTCCGAGAAGGTGGCCGATGGAGAATACAGTTAGGGACAAAGATATTCTGGGTAAAAGGAAGGTCATGGAGGTACCCGGTGATCATGAATACGTGCCACTCAGATCTCCTGCTCTGAATCCACCACCGACAGGCACCGAAGTCATTCTTCCCCAGCCGCCCTCGGCCAGGTACCAGCTACTCATCTAACAGACCACTTGGAGCTACAGCCTGAGGCTCTCCCTCCTGGACCCCCTTTCCTGCTCTCCTTCCCAGGAGTCAGACTTGGAGCAGGGTCCCTTCTCCAAGGGCAAATCTGATCTTGGGTTAACGTTCTAGCTCTGTTTCCATGGAAGCCAGACAACGGTGGAATGTCAAGTGTGCCATTCAGCAAAACTGACAGGACAGCTGACCTCGGATGAGCTGTGGAAGGGCTATGCGTGAACTAAGTGTCTGGTCGGGCACCAGAGCTGCAGGCTCCGCTCAGTGCAATGTCCTGGAGGGGCCCTGGGCCCCACTGAAAGACAAGGGTTCCTATGGGGCTTCTAAGCCGGTGGCCCCAACTACGAACAGGGGTCTTACCTCGTCACCCTCGAGCAGCGACTCCCAGAACAGGGCGAGAATGGGCCCTGGGATGGTGTGAAGACTCCTCCTGCAGAAGAAAGTGCTCAACACTGTCCTGCTGAATGCCCTACCCCTATGTCCTTCTAAGGGAACCTGATGCTAAGTGTGGTCTGTTGTGGTCTTGGGTGCCTGATGTCTTTAGCCTAAGAGCGCCCCCTGGTGGACACTGCTCTTCCTCACCGCAGCCCTGTCCCTCTGCTTCCAGACTTGGACCCCGCTTAGGTGGCAATGTGACATTCAACCGGCAAGTTGCAAGATGCAATCCAACCAGCCTGCCTCACTTCGTGGTCCTCGCCGCTTGCCCATCGCCACATCTCCTCGGCTGACAGCTGGGATGAAAGATCATGTGGGTACTGACTACCAGCCCCATTTCCACCTACCTAATAAAAAAACTTGACCAAGGGGTGCCTGGGTGGCTCAGTCAGTTAAGTGGTCTGCCTTTGGCTCAGGCTCAGGTCATGATCCCGGGGTCCTGGGATCGAGCCCCATGTCAGGCAGCCCCACTTTGGGCTCCCTGCTGTGCGGGGAGCCTGCTTCTCCCTCTCCCCCCGCTTGTGTTCTCTCTCACTGTCTCTCTGTCAAATAAATAAATAAAATCTTTAAAAAAAAAAAAACTTGACCAAGATGTTTACAATCATTTAATGAATTTTCCAAACACACCTTCACTGTGCTACAGGTGAATTTCATGATGATGGAAGCTGATGAAGCACCCACCCAAGCGACCACATGATATACTCACAGTTTCCAGACATCTGGATATCAACCAGAAAGATTCAGCAGGGAACAGCATGATCACTCAGCCAGAGGCTCCTTAGGATTCTTACTTTCCTTCTTTCTCCTCCACTTCCTCCTCCCACCAAGGACCTTCTCCAGGGTATGGATGCTCAGGACGGGAGAAGGGGGCTAGGAGGGTCTCATCGTACCAGTGCAAAGAATGCTGGGAACTCCACACTCCAGATGCAGCAGTAAGACACAGAGGCACAGGCCTGGGTGGGGTGGCCTGCTCAATAAATAAATAATTCCCAGAAGCCACCCCAGGGTGCTAGTGGACCCAGGGAGGCTGAGCTGGAGGAGCCAACCCCCCCACCCCCCCGAGGCCTGGCCACGGCACACTCGCTACGTGTTGCACACCAGCACATCTGCAAAGGGTCCCAGGAGGATCTTGTTGAAGATGCAGCGGACCCACACCAAGTAGGTAGTAAAAGGCTTGATGTTCTCAGTGAAGGTATGGTTCTGCAGGGCCAGGATGTAAGGCACGTAGGTGTTCTCCCCCTGCTCCTGGAGCCACACCTCGTACTTCACCTCCCTCACCTTCAGGTACTTGAGGTTCCAGGGGATCTGCCAGGAGACAGTGAGGCGGGCCTCTGAGGCGCCCTGCACGGATGCCTGGCACCGCGCCTCCCGAACCTTGCCCGGGTAGAGGCCGACGGTCCACTTCTGCTTCCGTGGCCCTGGCCGGCCCTTCACCACTCGCCGTATGGTTTGGATGAGGGATGGGATGTCCACCTTGGTGTCCTGGTAGATCCGGAAGAGCCACTCAGGGTTCCGGCAACAGAGATGCCGCGGGACCTCACGGCTCTGTAGGATACGGGCCTGCTCAGCCCGGTCTAGGTGAGTGATGCCCCCCTGGTCCCAGGGCCGCTCGGGATGCGTGACCGTGTTCTCCGGCATCATGTTGCGCCAGGCTACGTACTGGAGGTCCATGCCAGGCAGCGTGGCCAGCGTCTTATAGGGGGTGTAGTGGTCCGGATTGACAGCATACGGGAAGAGCTCGACCACGGTGGCCCCGCGGGGCAGGAAGAGGGCAGTGACCAGCTGGGCCCCATGCATGCTGACCAGCATGGAGGCATTGCTGACCAGCCGCACGACATCGGCAAAGGCATGGTCCTCCAGGGACACGGTCACGGTCTTCATCTGGAACTCCTGGGCAAGCGCCAGCAGCAGCTGTGCCTCATTCAGAATGAGTCTGTTCTGGGTGCGGCTGAAGACCAAAATGTACTCTTCGCCCGGGGGAGCCCCCGCGTGGCTCACATTCAGCTTTTCCATCATGAACCGGGCAAACTGCCGGATCTCATTGCCCGAGACGAGGATGTTAGCCTTGGGGCCCTGGGGCTGGACGAAGCCGTACTGGTACCAGGTGGTGATCTTGGAGAGGCCCACGAAAGCATGGGAGAAGCACAGCAGGCGGCCCAGCGTCTTCAGCTGCGCCCGCAGGAGCGGCTGCTTGGGGCTGAGCAGCTTGTACAGGTCAAAGTGGGCGCCCTCGCTCCAGCCCTCCATGAAGAAGAGCCGGGCCTCGTGCGCCAGCCCCGGGAACTGCCGCAGGGTGTAGAAGAGAGGCAGCAGGTCGTCGTGGAAGACGTGCATCAGGTTGTCGGGGTTGAAGCGGTTGGCGAGGAGCGCCACGTCGGGCACGAACACCGGCTTGGGCATGAAGCGCAGGGCGGCGGCCGGCAGCTCCACGAAGTTGAAGTACTGGGTGTTGTGGTCTTCCACGGTGGACAGGTCGAGCAGGGCCGGCTGGAAGCGCCGGGAGCCCAGGTTGGGCAGCATGACCGAGGCGTTGCCGTGGAAGAAGATGAACTCCTCGGCCTCGTTGGAGTAGCAGAGCCACTTAAAGCGGCAGACGCGGTCGGTGTGCGTGCGGCCCGTGCACACCATATGCGTGCCCCCCTCCATCAGGATCTGCAGGGCCTTCGGGTAGTCGATCCGCGGCGCGGGGGCGGGCTCCGGGGCCTGGCGGCCGCCGGCCACCTCAGCCTCCAGGGACGCCGCATGCTCGCGCAGCCGCACGTGCTTCCACAGGACGGCCGCCAGCACCGACACCAGGAGCGCGTTGACCACCGCCGACAGGTGCATCCTGACGCCGTCGTGGGGCCCTAGTGAGAGCACAGCCTCTGGGCAGTGCCACAGGCCCGGCGGGCTCTACCCATCCCAGCGGGCACCCCGCGCGCCGGCACGAGCCTGCGGGAGAGAAGGAAAGGGAAAGGCGTTGGCTCCGTCTGGGCGTGTTGGCGCCCTCCCTTCCCCACTGCTCCCACCGGGGTGGCATACACCCCTGCACCTAGACTGTGGGCGTGGCCACATCACTCGCTTCGGCCAGGGAAGTGTTAGCAGGGAAAACACGATCAGAGGCTTGGAAAGAGCTTGTGTCTTGTGCGACTGGCCTTGCCTTCTCCGTACCTAGGACAGTGCCAGGAGGAGACTGTGCAACCTAACCTCCCGGGCCCAGGACGCGCGAGAGGTTGTGCAGCGGAGCTGCTCCTGCTAAGCCCAGTCTAGCCCAGCTGACCCCCCGACTTGTGAGTGACCCCGACACGGACATCTGGGCTGGGTGAGTGCTCATTACCGTAGGTCACTGAAACCCTGCGGCTGTTTGCTATAGAGCACTGCTACAGCAAAAGCTAACCCACGGAGGATGTGTGATGAGAGGCCACAGGGCAAATCCCCCCAGGGGCCTGGCAGTCCTGGGACTGCGAGGCAAGGATTCTTCCTTATGCGGGCACAGAGACCAGGCCATGGCACATATGCCTGGAGGGTATTGGGGGGGTCGTCTGCTCTTGCTTAAAGCTCCTGTTTGGAAATCACGCCTGCTGGCTTTTGAGATTCCCATGAAAGGATGGGTAGATATTCACCCCCTCCCTGGTCCAGTAAAAGAACTGTATCTGGATGTCACCACTGACATGTCACCTGGCTGGGCTGTGGGTGTTTGCTCCATTTTCCTGCACTAGCAGGAAGGGTAACATCCTTGCTCTGAAGCCCAGGACTGCTCAGATGTGAAGGATCTCACCCTTCGCCCTCATAGAAGCGGCCAGTAACCCCTGGTGCCCGGCCAGCATTGCACTGGGGAGGGACTGGAGCCGCCCCTTTATTCCCTCGGGGCTAGCTTTGGACTCTTGGGGTCTTGTAACTTCTCTTTCCCTGCAATCATAAAAATCAAAGTGCAATCCTGCCCAGAAAGAGACAGTGGCTTAGGCTAGATTCCCTCAGAAGCAGAATCACAGACAAGGGTTTGAGCCAACATAGTTTGAGAAATTATCCAAAGAAATCCCTGTAGGAGAGTGGGGAATTAAGAGGAAGGAGGAGTGAAGCCAATACAGGGCACATTAACGAGCAGGTCACTATTCTGAAAAAAGCCGGGCTATTTGCCTCCCGAATCCTCTCCAGCACTAGCTGAAGGCCATTCCTGGGGGCACCATCTCTTCCAGCTACCCTCATCTAAGGGTTGAGCATGCACACATTCATACATACGCACAGTTATATTTCCCCCAAAAAATTTCACGAAGAATTACCCTGACCAGCTATAATGTACTCCAGTGTTTCTTTTTCTAGTCCAATATTTTAAGTTTGTTCTAAAAAGGGGGGGGGGGGGCATGCTCATCTTAATTGATTTTACAACCTAACAGGGTTGGCAATTTGCTGTTTAAAAAAAAAGGTCTAGGGGCACCTGGGTGGCTTAGTCAGTTAAGCATCTGACTCTTGATTTCAACTCAGGTCATGACGGGTTGTGAGATCAAGCCCCGCATCGGGCTCCAAGCTGAGCATGGAGCCTACTTAAGATTCTCCCTCTCCCTCTGCCCCTCCCAGCCCCCCCCACCCCCACACGTGCTCACTAGCTCTCTCTAAAAAATAAATAAATAAATAAAAATAAAAACTGGTCTAGACCACAAATTCTCAAACCTGGCTGGTTCTTGAAATCCCCAGAGGCACTTGCTAAAACCGTATATTCACAGGCACTAATCCTGGAGGTTCTGATTCAGTAGCAGGTCTGGAGTATGGCTCAGGCATCTGCATCTTTTGTTCCTCTGTTTCATTTTCCCGTCTTCTTGCAGATTATCTGAATTCCATTTTCATTTCTCTATAGTGTTTTTGAGTGTATTTCTTGGTGCAGATTTTCTAGTGGTTGCTTTAGGCACCATACAATGTATATGCAACTTAGTACAGTATACTCTGGAGTAAGTACAGAGACCTTATCTCCATCTGGGTTCTTTTACCCTCCTCCCTTACAATTCTCTTCAATATTTCCTCTACATGCATTAAAATCCACATCAGACAGCATTATAATTTTTGTTTCAACTGTCAAGTGTAATTTCCTCAAGAGGGAAAGGAGAGTCTATTATATTTACCCATATTTTTACTCTTCCTGTTCTTTCTTCATCCCTGATGTTCCAGGTTTTCTTCTGTTATTTCTCCGGAGAACTTCCTTTGGTCATTCATCATTTTAGGGAAGTGTGCTGAGAACAAATTGTCCTGGTTTTCCTTCAGGCAAAGAAAGTGTCTTGATTTCACCTTCCTTCCTAGAGGATATTTTCACCGGGACAGATCTTTGGGGTGACAGTGCTCTCTCTCTCACGCGAATGCTTACGCAGGGCAGCCTCCTTCTCGCCGTCATGTTTCTGATGAGGAATCTGCTGTATGTGAAGCGCTGTTCCCTTGGCCATAGCACGTCCCTCTCGTGTGGCTCTGAAGAGTGTTCCTTTGTCTACTTTTCAGAAGCCTGGTTATCAGGTGTCCTGGTGTGGGTTTCTCTGCATTTACCCTGTGAGGGTTTCATTCACTCTTGAATCTGTAGGTTTATACCTCTCACCAAACTTGGGAAATTTTCAGCCATTGTTTCTCTAAATACTTTTTCAGCCTCCAGATCCACAAATGCTAAATTTTAAAAAAGTATTGTCCTATAGGTGTCTGAGGCTCTGTTCAATTTGTTTTCCCAGTCTACCTCCTCTCTGCTGTTCAAATTGGATAATTTCTACTGTCTGTTTCCATGTTCACTGATTCTTTCTTCTGTCATCTCCATTCTTCTACTGGGCCCACCAGTGATTTTTTATTTTGGTTACTACATTCTTCAGTTCTGAAATCTCCATTTAGTTCTTTATATCTTCTCTTTCTTTGCTGAGACTTATCCTGGAGCTTATATTAAGTATTCCATTTTAGCAGGTTTTTGCAAGAACCATGCTGGTGGGGGAAGGGAGAGCACCGACTCTTTATCGTTAGGTGGGAGGAAATCCACGCTTCCTTGCTCGGCCTCCACCAACAGCACTCTGGCAGGGAGAGTGAGAGATGCGGCACAACCGCTGAGTAGGGGTGAAATCTAGGCTCCTCAGTTGGCCTCAATAGGGGTGCCTCATCATCACTGGGTGGGGGTTGAAGTCTAGGCTCCACTGACACCTCAAGGGGACCATGGTGGCGGGGCAGGGGGGGGACATCTTTTTACCTCTGGGTGGTGGTAAAAGTCCAGGCTTCTCATCCAGCCCCATGGTGGGGGGATGGGGGTGCGGTGCTGAAGGTGGGAGGTATCTGGTTGGTTACCACAAAGTGAGGATGGATGTCTAAGCTGTCCATTGAGCCTTCACTAGAACTGGAAGGGAAGGGAGAAGCAGTTTTCCCTGGTGTTTTACAAGAATAGGGTGTTATGGTCAAAAAGGTTTTGCAAGACTGCTCTTCTTCCAGTCCTTTGATGAGAGAGAGTGTGCTTTCCCTGGGGCCTTTTCTGGTCTATGCTCACTGACATTTCTGGGGTGGCTTCTTTAGGGATACATATGTCCACTCCATTTTGACCAGAACCCAAAGTCTCATTGGTATCTGCTTTTTTACCAAGCTCCCAGGTGATTCTGGGATACAGCCACGTTTGAGAAAAACCAAGAAGAAGCTCTTAACCAAAGAACCAGGCCATGAGTCCCAATAGCCCCTAAAGTCTTTCTTAACTCATTCCAGTATCAATTCAAAATTATAAGTCCAAAGTCTCATCACCATGGGATATGGTGAACTAGGGCTTCCTGAAACCTGGGGTACCTAGTGGTTTGCAGACCTGATCCTTGGGGGCTGCCAAGGCTGGTGGTAGGCCACAAGGACACGAGGCCAGGGTCTCGGGCCTCCATTTACCTCCAAACAAAACCAAGCACCTTTAATTTCTTATATTTAGGGGTACTATAGTGGGTCGAATAATGTCCCCCCCAAATTCATGTCTACCTAGAACCTCAGAACGTGATATTATTTGGAAATAGGGTCTTTATGCATATTATTAGTTAAGGATCTTGAGATGAGATTATAATGGATTAGGGTGGGCCCTAAATCTAATGAAAGTGTCCCTGTAAGAGGCAGAAAAGGACACAGAGGAACAGAAAAGGTGGCCACGTGAAGACAAAGACAAGAGACTCGAATGATGTAGCTATAAACCAAAGACCACTCAGAATTACCAGGAGCCACCAAACACTAAGAAGACGTAAGAAAGGATTCTCTCCTAGAGTTTTCAGAGGGAGCATGGCCCTGTCAATATCTTTATTTTAGACTTCTGGCCTCCAGAACTGTGCAAGCATAGACTTCTGGCATTTTAAGCCACCACGTCCGGGGTTAAATCTGTTGCAGCAACCCTAGGAAACTCATAAAGTGCCACAAAATTTATTTAAAAATGGGCTTCTTTGTTCTTGGCAGGGAATTCCACTATTAGGCTTAACAACCACTAAGCAAGTCCTCATTTTAGAGAGGTGAAGAATTTGCCCCAAATCACCCAGCATGTTTGTGACACGGCCAGGATTAAAAATGGAGGTGTCCTAACGTGCGGGTGAGTGCTGCCTCCTGAAGGCTGGGGAGAGCAGCAGGGCAGGGGCAGGCCTGGCCGGGCAGTTTCTGAGTTCAGGGTCTGGTGAAGGTAGACGGCTCCTCGCACAGCCCAGCCTCTCCGCTTCTCCATCCCGCCGCCTCCCTCTAGGGCCGGGCCAGGTCTGATGTGGATGAGCCGCTCTGAACCCCCTTGGGCACAGCTCTGCTAGGGAGGGCAGACCCATTCCATCCCCTGCAGCCTCCTCTGCCCGAGGAAACTCCTGTGGAGTTCTCCCCTTGCCACACCTTCTGCTAACCCTCCCCAGAGCAGGGAGACAGGTAGTCCACATGCCTTGGTCTTAGGGCAGTAAGTCTGACCGACTGGTTAGCTCTTTTGGAGACACCTGACCACCCGTAGTTCTCACATCACACCCTAAACCAACCTGGCTCTGAGTTCCCGCTGCATTACTGGTGGTCAATGGCTCCCAGAAGAGGATGTGTGCTGTCTAGGGAAGTTTAAGGATAAGAAGCCAGAAGACTCGGGTTCAAACCCCAGCTCCATGACTTTACCGTGTGGACTTTCTGAAGTCAGCTTCCCCATCAGCAAAGGTGAGGGTGCAGCCCCCACCTCCCAGAGCGGTGGAGAAGGTCAGATCATGTATTAGTTGTACCTCAGGAGTACTGAGAGCCGACTGCTTCTCACGTACAAAAATGGCAATTCCACACAAGTAGGTTCAAACTAGTAAGTGTCTAGCAGAGGGGCAAAGAAAAAAAGTCGGGGCATCAGATGGTTAACAAAGGGCCACAGGGATGCACGATGAAGTCTGGCGTTTTAAAACCTTCTGGACACACTTGGCTGCCTTTGTGTGACTCGAAGCAAAAGCTGACTGGCGCTGAGGTGGGAACTGTCACTTTTCATTACAGTCATTTGAAACAAAGGATTTTAAATCTAAGCAGAGGATTCCTCCCAAAGATGGAGACTGAGACGAGCCATGCCGTCACCTGTTGACACCTTGGGCCGGAGTCGTCACCAACTCTGCTCCTTGGGCTTCCAAGTTGAGTGTATTAATACGTACCAGGGCAGACACTGTTTCCACCCAGGGTCCCCGCCCCCTCCCACTGCATAATAAAATCCCGGGTCTGGCCAGAGAGCTAGCCCTTCCCCTGGGGACCCATGAGGCACAAACAAAGCCAAGATCTACCTCCCACCTCCAGAGGGCTGATCAGCTGACAGCAAGCCCAGTGGAGGATGCAACCAGAGTAGAACCAAGCAGACCAAAGGGGGAGGAGTCACAGCCCATGTTCACACCCACCGGGGAGGAAAGAAAGACCTGCCCGCCACCTGCTGCCCAGCGGGAGAACAAAGCCAGGACGCCAAGGCCGGCGGGATGGAGGAGAGACACAAAGGACCTACAGACATCTCGGAGCCCTATACCTGGACTTCCTGCTGTGAACTTTCCGGATCATCGAAGCCAGCTTTGGCTGGGGTTTTGGTTTCTCCAAGCCAAGAAAAATTTAACTGAGGAGAACCTCTTTATAGGTTGTTGTGCAGGAAGCAAACGCACGGGGGTCTGGCCTGTGCCTTCTGTTTCTGAGCTGTGTTCTAACCTAGTGGACCTATTCGGCATCAGTTTCCCCATGACCCTTCCAACTCGGGTAAGCAAAGCCCTCCGCGAAACTCTGGTATTAGCAATTAGAAAACAACCATAGTCATTGTGGGCCCAAGTGGAGCTACAACTTTCCACATGAATCCCATGTGGTAGGGAATGTGGACTAAGGTAACTTTTGTGTCATAACATAGGTGGTAGGTGGGGCTCCGGTGAGCCCTGCAGGCTTCCTCCGAGGAAGAAATGGGTCCTTCTGGTTTGCCATTCCCTGGAGCTTTCAGAGGAACCAGAAATGTCATCTCTAGGGTAGAAAGAAAGGAGGTGGGGGGTGGGCGTCCAAAGACGGGGGAGACCACACAGCCCAGTCTGATTAGGTAGATGGTTCACAGAGGAAACACTGACGAGAGACTTAGAAAAATTAGCTAAGGCCAGAATGTCAACGGCCTTGATGATAGGTCAAGAAATCTGAACTCTACCCTCTAGTCAATGGGGAACTCTTGAAGGCCTTTGAGCAGAGTAGCCTGGAGATGGGAGAGAAGAGAGGTAGAAAACCCAATGACAAGCTCCCAGCCTCAGTGTCTCTCCATTCATGTGCGAGTTAGAATGGGGTGCCTAGAGGAGAGGGAGCTCTGCATGAAGGGGTACAAGGAGCATGTTCCTTATGGCAATTCAAGTCCTGAAGTCTGCAGATAACTTATTTGAAATATATTCCCGTGTGAACTCAAAGCTGGTCCTTTAACAGAACTCCCACTTGCTCAGTCCCATTGGGCCTTCTTGGTCTGGAGGGAAGAAGATAAATCACAGCTCTCCTGAGAGCCCAGGAACCCCATGTCCTTCATGCAGGTGTTCAAGGCTTTTGCAGAACAAGAGCAGAGATCTTCTGGTCCAGCCCCAGAATGAGAGGAGACGGTGCAGGCGTCTGCCTTCTTGACTCGGTTTTGTCTGTGCTCCAGTCAGCCCTGTTAATCTCCAGGGGAAGGGCTTTGTAAGCCCAGAACCCTACAGCCAAGAAATGTGCTTAAATATCAGTGTTTCCCTATCTTTTCAAACCCAAGGGTCCACTCATAAAAAAAGAGAAACCCTTTCGTGCCCCATACCGACCTGTAAAGTCCAATACCCCCTTCCCCAAGCACTCTTCATTCATAAGAGATTCTCTTCTACAGGATCCACCCCCAAGACTGAAAGATTTCATCAACTTTTACCTTCTGAAGTTGGTATTTTTTATCTATATCTGCGTATGTAAAATCATATTGCTGCATATACTTTTTCAAAAACATGTGCCCCCCCCCAACCCCATGAAATTCTCCACCCAGCCCCACCAGCAAAGAACTACTTTGCAATCAGGCTGAATCACAGCAAACTGCTGATACTTGACCAATTCTGACCAGTGTTCCGTGGTGCTGCCAAGGGCACCAACTATCCTTACCACCACTGTGGTACGGACAGTACAAGGCTGCTCAGAAGAGAGCACCTGCGTCCTCAGTGTGACATGACCACAGCTGCGAGTTCTGACATCTCTCTAGGAGGTAAGAGGAGGGAAAAAAAGACACAGAAAGAAGCCAGGGGGAGGGAGGGAGAGTTCATTCATCCTTAAGGTCAGGAGAGGCCAGAAGGGCAGGGTGTCTCACTGGGGAGCTGGGGAGGCTACCCTGGGGGCCTCAGCTCAGATCTGGGCCAGGGAACTGAAGAAGGACTCAGGCCCGCAAGACAGGAGGAATGTGAGCAGGAGGAACAGCTGTGGGGGCGGGGGGGAGTGGGGGGTGCACCCACACACATACAGCTCCTAGTTCTGACCCACAGGAGGGCCTGGGAGCAGGGACAGCACACCTGGCACTCAGGTCTTGGTTCCTAATATCATCCCTTACTAAGGAACCAGGGCTCTGTGGAAAAACCACTGTTTCCACGGCTCAGGCAGGGAAAGTACAAGGTGAGTTTGGAATATCTTGTACTACCAGAATGTCAGGAAGTTCTCAAAAAATGATGAGGACATAACAAGGTGGCACAGGAGCTAACCTGAAGGAGCTCCCAGTGGCTAAATCTGGGGCAATGTAACAAAATTAAAAAGCAACAGTAATGGATTATAACCCATAGAATAAGCATGCATAACCCATGCCTAAGCATGCAATATCGATATAAATAAGTAAGCAAGAAGGAACAGATCTTTCTTACAGTAGAACTCCAATTAATATATGTAGAAGCAATGATGGAAACAGAAAATCACCATTTGGCAAACATCACAGTAACAATGGTCTCAGGCAAGATCCACAGCTGGATGCTAAAATTAGTGGGTGGAAGTATGATGAGAAATAGGATATTTGCATCATCTTGAACAATCTCCCTGTGAGATACTGTCTATTACAAAGGCAAAAATAGGAACTTTACGGTACAAAAGAAAAAGAAAAGAAAGGAAGGAAGGAAGAAACTACGATACAGAAGCCTGGCAGACAGCCCCTGAATCAACAAATCGACATTAACATCACTGGTAATAATTTCCTGACACCATGTGCCCCTTGATACCCCTTGCTCTCTCCCAAATAAATACAATCTTTTTTAAAAATTAGATAACCTTCTATTTCCATTATTGCTGACACTGAGAGGGGCACCTCATTCCTGTCATCTTCTTACCCAAAAAACACAACCTCAATCTATACGTCCAAATGAGGAAACGTGGTCTAGCTCCACTGTTAGCTCTGAATCTGGTATATAGATAAGTCAGCAGAGAAAACATTAAACCCAAATTGAAGGACATTCTACAAAATACCTGACCAGCACTCTTCAAGAGTTAAGGCCACAGAAGACCAGGAACAACTGAGAAGCTAGCCCCGATGGAAGGAGTCTAAGGAGACACAACAACTGAACATAACGTGGGATCTTGGGCCAGGCAAAGGACATTAGTGCACAATTGGCAGAATCCGAATAAGCTCGGTGGTTTAGGTAGCGGTACTCTGTTAATTTCCTGGTTTTGGTCATTGCACTGTGGTTATGTAAGATTGAACATCAGGGGAAGCTGAGTGAGCATTTTTGGTAACTTTTCTATAAGTCTAAAATTATTTCAAAATAAAAAGTCATAAAAAATTAGGTAAGGGGCGCCTGGGTGGCTCAGTCGTTAAGCGTCTGCCTTCGGCTCAGGTCATGATCCCAGGGTCCTGGGATAGAGCCCCGCATCGGGGGTCCCTGCTCAGCAGGGAGTTTGCTTCTCCCTCTCCCTCTGCTTCTCCCCCCCCCCACCCTGCACGTGCTCTCTCAGGCTCTCTCTCAAATAAATAAAATCTTTAAAAAAAAACTTAGATAACTTAAGAAAGAAGAGAACATAAGTGGTTTTAGGTAAAATGACCTGTACATGGTTTGTTCTAAAATACTCCAGCAAAGGGGCTCCTGGCTGTGCAATCAGTACAGCATGTGACTCCTGATCTCAGGGTTGTGAGTTCCAGCCCACGTTATGTTAGGCACAGAGCCTATTTAAAAATAAATAAATAAATAAATAAAATAATAAAATAAAATAAAGATACTTCAGCAAAGAAAGTATGGAGACAGATGGAACAAGACAGTAGCAACTAGATCACTGTCAAAGATGGTGATGGGGGCCTTTCTATGATCCTTTTTTGGGTCTGTTTAACATTTTCCATAATAGAAAGTCAAAAAGTTAACAATAAAGAATCAAAGAAATCCCTATTTACAAATGACAGAATTTGAGAGAGTGGCTGAGTAATAATATTTAGACAATATAAGATAAATAGCCCTCCCTGGAGAGATGAGAGGCAGACAAGCAGGGCAGGAGCTGATGTGTGTTCTGCCCCCATCACAGACGGGAACACTTCCAACAGCAGCTAAAGCAAGATGGACACACCCAGGGGATGTCAGAGAGCAAGACCTGCAGGGAAATGAGGAAAAGGGAGGAAAGACCAACCTCTAACCTGAGTGGGCACCTCTCTGGTGAGCATTCTGTCATCTGCCCCTCCCTCAGGCCTCCCTGTGGTGGAATGCGAGCTTGGCAGCAGGTAGGTGAGGGTGTGGGGTGGGGCCACGGAAGGAAGGACACTGGGCCCCTCCTCTGGACCTGAGGGACTGCGTGTGCCGCGGACAATCCCAGGCAAGCCCTAAACTCGGGGCCCTGGGGCCAAGCCTACGGGAACCAGGAGACATGGGGTTGGGGCATTGTGGGGCAACGAGGCAACCAGGCAGGGGCCAGCCTTTGAGCCTGGGGTGGGGGGGGGAAGCACTGTTTCTAGATGGATGCTAAGTTACCACCCCCACCCCAGGCCAGCCAGAAGGATGTTGACAGAAGACAGGACAAATACAGACTGGCGCACAGGGACCTTCAGGCTCTCAAGTTGCCTTCCAAGGGGGAAAATGGGAAGAGAGGTTTGCTGGGGATGGGCAGAGCATTCCGCTAGAAATCGTATGGTGGTTAAAGCATGGGGCCCAGAGGAGGGATTGCCTGAGTTTCTAACTGTACCATGTACAAGCCAGGCACCTGCACCAACATCTGATGGGAACAGTTGCATAATTACCCCCCTCCCATGGAATGGTTGAATCACTAATATAACACTGCATGTTCACTATACTGGAATTGAAATATAAGTGAGTGAGTGAGTGAGTGAATGAACGAACAAATGAATACCCCACTCCCATCTTCCCCAGGTCGCAGAGTTCTGAGGCATATTCTACACTCCAGAGTTCCCTAACAGATGAGGTGTTGCCCACAGTGGTCATTAGCCTGATGCATTCCCCCTCCTTTCCCTTCCTTGTCTCAGTTCTTCACTCCCTTATTCATGTTTATTGGGATGGAGTTCAAATCATCTACTTCTACTTGAACCTTTGTCTCAGGATCTACTTATGGTGGAACACTAACATAGGTATTTCTGTATTTTGCCACTGTGGAGACAGATGAAAAGCCACCTTGCATTTTCACCTGCCGTGAAGTAGCCAAAGTGCAGTAGGTAAAAGCCAACAGGTACTTGGGCAACCGGTGGTTATTATAAAGCCCTTTCAGTCTGTCTCCCATACTCCCCCTTCCCCGGACCCCCTAAATGCACTGCACCAGCAGCTGCATAAGCCAGTAGAACTCAAGGATCAGGCAAAATGCTCAGAAGAGTTTTCAGAAGATACGGCTGGAGGCAAAGAGCTCATTTAATCAGACCCCTAGCACTAAAGAAGATAAAAGAGGCCTTTCTCCATCACCGTTCCAAATGTTTCTGGATAATAAACTCTAGGAGGAAGTTCAAAATGGTGAAGAATAATTGGGCCAAGTTGCTTACTGGACAATGGACCCCATTGTCCCCATGATGTCCCCTTTCTCCAGGCCAATTTTCAGTGCTCCTGGAGAGGCCACCAGTCTCGGTGACAGCCGGGCAGTGGTAGGGAGACGGGGGCGGTGAGGGAGAAGTCAGGTCGCCATCCTTGGCCTGGGAGACCAGAAGAGACACTCAGCCAAGCTTCCGCCTTCTGCAGGACTGCGGCCTGCCTGGCTGACTGGATGGCTATGTCCAGTCCCGAGGTCTGACCCACTGTTTAGTGCCACTCCATGCACCAAGAGCCTCTTCGGAATGACAGCAATCGAGGGATGAGGACTCGTTCAGACTTAAGGCCTCCATACCCCTCTCTGTCACCTGGCTCTGCTGAAATGGGTGGAGGGGCCAGAATCCCAGCATCACAAGGTACCTTACTCTCAGTGATGGGGAGCTCCCTCCCACTCCTAGGCAGTGCATCCTCCTGTGTACTTACTCTCCTGAGACCTCAAGAGCTCAAAAACAGAGCTGGAATTTGCCTGTCCTTCATCTGCTGTCTCTAATCCTCTCTCTCTGGGTGACGCAGCTTCTGAGCAGTGGGGTGGCCTCCACCCTTGTCTGCAGGCAGATGTAGAAAGCACCACATACCTACTGAGTTCCTGCTCTGTCCCCGTGCTGTGCTGGGTCCCTCACATGCATGCACGACCCCACTTACTCTTTCCTCACCACCACTTAGCATGGATGCTTCACCTTGTCTCCATTGTTCCCCTCCAGAAAGAGTCTCAGAGGCTGGGCCACATGTCCACAGGCCAGGATTTGACCCCACACATTTCCACCTGGGCTGCCTCTCAAAGATGAGGGCTGTCCCAAAGGAGTCTTGTCATAAGACTCCTTGGACAAGGAAGAGGTGGTGGCCCTCAGAGGCAGAGGCCACCCAGGATAATATCTTTTGTCTCCTCCCAGTGCCCCCCAACCCCGAAAATCTTCCTGTCTCTAGGATCTGTGGGTGGGCATGAAGGGCCGATGCTCAGTGAGAAGCCAAGGAAACCACCACTCCCTCTGGGAAGAGCCTCCAATGGGATGGGATCTGCAGAGGACAGAGGGTGTCTGACATGGGCTGTTCCACACAGAGAACAAGAGTCAGATAAACCCTTTTCCTGCTGGGGCAAGGACATGACAGATGTCCTAACGGAGGCCTCCAGCCTGGCCCTGGCTCCAAGCCTGCCTTGCCTTCAGGGTTTCCCACGGCCCCTACGTAGGGCATCCCATTTGGTGCTCACCTCAACCCTATGAAGTACCATTATTCCCAATTCTCCCGGGAGGAACCCGAGGTCAATGAGGTTCAAGGACTTGCCCAGGGCCATGCAAGTGTGAAGTCTAGATATCAACCCAGTGTTCTCTGACTCTGAAGACTGCTCAAAACCATCAAGGCACAGAAGATCTTGTTTTAATTAAGGTGGAACAAGGGGTGCAGAAGAAAAGGAAACACTCCAGGCATTCAAAGGACTCCAATCAGAGAAGAGCAAGCCCAACTTCGGGCCCACGGGTCCCACCTCACTCAGAGGCCGCCCCCCCCCCCCCCCCTGCCCCCCCCCCCAACCCCGGGGCTGGTGGAGTCGGTAGCTAAAGGACTCCATCCGAGAGTACTCGCCTTCTCTGTTCTCCCTCCCTGGGGTGCTGCTTCTCCCCTTAGGCAACCTCCCCTCATGGTCAGGACATGGCCATCAGCCTCAAATGGAGCAACAGGCTTCCCTGATTTATATCTAGTGACAGGCAGAAAGTTTACCTGATATGGTTAACTCCCACCCAGCCCCGTCCTGGACCAGTGACGAGGAGCAGAGAGAGCACTGCTGGGGAGCTGAGAGCCATCGGTATCTGCAGCAGGGAGGAGGGCCTTGCAGGAGGAGAGAAGGGAGTGGATGCTGATGGGTGAGAACGATGTTTGATGTTGCAACTCCTGAAGGACACAGGCTTCACAGGGGACCCAACAACCTCGGGCCTTGTTTGTTTTTTCCTTTAGAAAGCAGAGGAAATAAAACTTGGAAAAACTGCCTCTGCCCACAACCCCTCTCACTCCTGCCCTAAGTGGACACAATGAGGCTTCTCCGTCACCTCGGGATCACCAGCCAGACACCCTGTAGTATACCTCCTGTCCCAACACACTACTGAGGGTATGACCTGCACTTGAAACTGATCCCCGGATGACTGCCAACTATCAAATATAAACCCACTCTGACCTCCAGACATATCATCAAGACCACGCAAAACCAAAATCCATTGCCCATGCAAAATGGGCACATCTCATTTTTTTTACTTTGCAGAATTTAAAAAGTAACCCGACTTTAGCAAATTTCTCTTTAAACTTGTCTTCCTAGAAGAAGAGACAGGTCGTTCTTCCGCCCCAGATTCTCCTAAGTCCTGTCTGCTGACTGAGGGGATACACCTTTTCCACATGAGGCACAAGGCTGCCGGAAAAGGGAGGGCAGAGGCCCCGCTGCTTCCTCCAGCGAAGTCCTGTCACAGAGGCAGATGAAGAGCCATTCTGGCTGGGGGGAAAGGAGACAAACCAAAGGCCACCCCAAACCTTGATTCTACTCCTCAACAGAAATGACCTCAGTGGCACCTTCTCCGCTTGTGGGGCCGAAGGCTGATTATAAACCTGTGTTCTTCGGAAATAAATTCGTTACATGGAGAAGGAAGTCCCTATTGGACTTTGAAGGTTCTGCATCGACAGCTTGGATCACGCTGTTTTCAGCACACCTACTCCCTGGCACGAAGGTCTATAAGACCAGACCACCCTTGTCTCAAATTACCTGTCAATCACTTTGCCCCAGACAAAGCCTGGTCTGGTGCAGCAGACCCTCCAGCAGAGTTAAGGAGCCAGAGAAGGCAGGGGAGGATGCGCATGCTCACACAGAACAAGGCTGTGGGGCTTGCAACACACGGACAGGGCACTTGCCCCGAGCTCCCCGCTTCCAGCAAAGAGGCAAGCTCTGACTAGATCCCCAAAGGAAACCCCTCTGAAAACATCTGCTGAGGCCTGGATCCCTGGCCTATGGTGGAAAGCTGTGCCCTTGAGTCATTCATGACGAAGGTTCTTAAGATTCCTTCCTTCATTCTCTTAAAAATAGGTTTGGGTTAGACGTGGACAGGCATGACATGGAACTTACTTAATGACTGCTGAGTGAAGCAGTTTTAGGGGGCAAACTGGCAGCACCCTTCTACCTGCCTCAGTTTCTAAAGGGCTTTTTTTAGCCTTTTTTTTTTTTTTAAATCTCTTGTTTATTTCATTTTTTCCCTTTCTTTTGAAAACAACCTGACACAGGGCCTTCCTGATAATGACAATAATAGTGGTAATAGTGGCGATTCGGCAGACCAGAGTCTCTAGCCTCTCCCTGATGCTTGGCTCGTGGCCGAAGACCCAGTGTCCAGCCTGGAAGGCGCCCTCTGTTATGCTTTCAAAATGGAGAAAAGAGACAACTCTTGGCATTAAGACCGTACCAACGGTAGTCTACCAGTGGCAGAGTGAAAGGTCTGATTCTCTGACAAGAGCGGGCCCTGCGTAGGCAGCAGTGAGGACACGGGAAGCCAGACAAAAATGGAAGGATCAATCACTGTCCTGGCTAGCTCAGGAAAAGAGGATGCTGGCTTCTGGGCAGGGGGTGGAGGTTAACACTACCACCAGCTTACGTTATTGAGCACCTACTGTGTGCCAGGCACCATCCTAACTAAGCCCCTTTCCCGCCCCTTTTCCCTTAAGCCTCACAAAAGCCCTCCGATGTAGGTACTAGGATTAGCTCCGTTTTCTTTTAATATGAAAAAACCCACAGTTTAGTGAGATTAAGAAGATTGCTCTAGGCCTCACAGCTCAAGGGGAGGCCCCAGGATACAAACCCATGTCTGACTCCAGGGGTCTTATTCAGACTCGGCAGTACAGTCAGTGACAGAGAAGGGCAGACGTCAGAGCAAGGAGTTTTTATCACTCAAGGGCAGAGCAGGTGCGGATGGCTGCGGAAACGCAGACCCCCAGGCCCTCCACTGTAACTTAGCAACCCAGGGCTTCCCTTGCGTAATTACTCCCCACCCGGCCAGGCAGAGACACCCAGTGGCGGCAGGCCGCTCAAAGGAGCTGTGGCCATTCTCTTGCCCCAAGGAAAGTCTGGGTAGCACAGCGGGGTGATAATTATCCCCCCTGCCCTGGTGCTGTGCTGGCAGGGTTAATACACCAATTTAAAATGACAAAACCATCTATTTTTAGAGCTAAAAGAGTCCTTAAAAATTATCTGCTCCAACTCTCTACTTTATAAAAAGAGGTCGAGAGAGGCTGCGTGAGCTCTCAAAGGCAGCCAAGATTAAAACAGCAGGTGTTCTCAGTCCAGAGCGCCTTCTCCTCACACCCGTGGCTCCCCGGTGGCCCTCCTCCCAAAGGCAGAGATCAGGCCCAGACAAGAACTCTCCCCAGCCCCTAAACAAGCTCACTTCTCATAATCAAGCTCTCTAGGCCTCAGGGGGATGGCGCCCTTCTCTGGCCCTATGGTCGAGGGGCCACAGGGCTGCCTCTTGCTAACACCTCATCCCCCAGGCTCACCCAGTGGACGCTGCCTCCAGCCTCATCCAACCTCAGGCATGGAGAGGAAGCACAAGCAGCCAGACTGTAGGGTCCCGCCTTGAAGACCCCCCGCTGCAATGCTGGAGGCTGTCCCCCCTCCCCCCTCTGGTAGAAGTAAATAGCACTGGTTTTGGAGCTGAAATGCCAGAAGTGAGCTTCTGTCCTGTCACTTAGCAGTTGCATGACCCTAGACCAATTCTTCTTTTTTTTTTTTTGACAGGCAAAAAGTTGTACATAATTAATGTGTAAAACTTCAGAGACATCTGTGAAGCTGTCACCATAGTCTATGCCATAAACCTAGGCATCACCTCCAGAAGTTTCCTCCCGCCCTCTTATTATTTTTTGTGATAGAAATATTTAACATAAGATCTACCATCTTAATAAATTTTAAAGTATGTAGTACCGTCATGTTAACCACAGGCACTAAGTCTCTGGGACTTAGTCATCTTGTATACCTGAAACTTTATACCTTTTGACTAATGCCTCCCCGTTTCCCCTCATCCCAATCCCTGGCAACCACCATTCCATCCTCTGCTTCTATGAGTCTAGTATCTGTCTTTCTGTGTCTGCCTGGGCTACTTCTTAACCCCTGCAAGCCTCCATTTCCTGGTCTGAAAAACCAACACAATTATACCTACTTCACAGGCAAAACAATGCCTGACGATTATTCTTATAGTATTACTATTATCATAATAATGCTCTACCGCCCATTCAGCGGCCCTTACTCTATACCAGAAACAGTGCTAAATGCTTTAGATGAACAACCTCATTCATTCCCTCCTACAAATCTAAAATAGGTGCTATCAATTTCATCCCACATTTGAGGAAGTATGCTCAGAGTTGTTAAGTGAATTGCCCAATGTCACACAGCTACGAAGTGGTGCGGCTGGGATTCAAACCCAAGTCCAACTTCAAAGCCTATGCTGACATCTGTGGGCTACGCCTTTCATGTTCATTATTTTATCCAATTTAAAAAAACCTATCAGGAGTTAGGCAGGTCCTGGGGGAGTGTATCCACTGACAACCAAACTGAGAGTGCCGCAGACCCTTGGGGAATGGAACATTTGGTAATTTAATTTTCCAGTTAGCTCCGTATTCACTGGAAGCCTTTGTTTATTGCTCAATATTCTCTAAAGCCTGGCTCAGAACAAGAACTTGCCAAGCAGAAGGAGAGCTGGAGAACTGTTGGAGCTGCTCTGTCACGGACAGACACATCAAGGCCACTAGGATGCTCACGTGGCCACAGTGCTGTCTGGGGGAACTCAGTCACCAGCACCCCATCCTCCTCTTTGCTGAGGATCTCCACTCTCTACTTCTCCTCCCCTTCCTGGGGCTCAAGGCTCAGGAACAGACATGCTGGCCATCCCTGGGGAAAACGGGACCTGTGTTCTTTTCTGGCTCTGTCACTAACTGGGACTCGGATTCCTCATCTGTGATGTGAAAGGATGAACTGGAAGATCTCCAAGATCCGTGAGAGCCAGAGAGAGCAGCTAGTTCCAGTACAGAGATGGGCCTGGGTTCCAGTCTCACCTCTAACATTTTCTATCTTAGCAACCCCAAGTGCTAACATCTGCTGCACGTCCACTGTGTACCAACAACGGACTGAGGACTTGCACAGCATTATCTCATGTAACTTTCACAGCAAGCCTGTCATGAAGGTACTTTTATCCCCATTTGGCAGAGGAAGAAACAGAGGCTCAGAGAGGCTAAGTGACTAGCTCAAGGGCACACAGCTAGCAAACGAGAGCCAGGATTTGAATGCCCAGCACATGTAACAGTAACATTTGGTGAATGAACTCTTCGGTCTGTGCTCCTGGCCACTAAGTCCTGTCAAAGCTCACCCCATAACCCTCCCTGTGCTGGGCCTTGCTTCCCCCAAGAATAGGCTCTGAGAGTTGTTTCGGTATAAAGGAAGCAGACCCTGGCCGCCCGCCACCAGGTGCAGGGCTCTGGCCTGAGGACCCTAGATCTTCGCAGAGGATTCTCATCAGTGACCAGGAGACGGGGTCTACACACAGGGAAGGGGTCAGGAGTCCAGTGGGTCCCTGCAGAGGCTACCCTGGTACTGTCAAGCACGTCGTGGCAGGCTCTTACCACGGGGCACACAGCAGATATCCTATCGAGCCCCAAAGAGCCCAGGGGATCAGCTGCAGGCCTGCCCAGGTACTGCCTTCCAAAGGAGCTTGGGAGGCCCAGGCCCCTCCGCGCACCTCGCTGGCTCCCCGCCAAACGTGCTAATCGTCTCCCAAGCAAAAGGGCGTGAGGACCCGCTGCCAGTGCCAGCCAAGAGCTAAGGGATTCAACGGGCGCGCCTAGGGGCGCCGCCCGGGCCCCGCGGCACCGGGACCCCGAGGGCCCACCTCTCCTCACCGCCGCCCCCATCCCGCGCCTCCGTCAGTCCGCATCACCGGTCGCTTCTTGGTTCTGCAAACTTCCCTGGGCTCCTCTTCACCCCAGGGCCCGGCGCTGCCGTCCCTCCCTCCTGGGGGAGGTCCGGGCCGATCCCTCAACTCCAAGCCCAGCGGCGTCGCGGAGCCCTCGCCAGCCCCGAATGCGCGCGTCTCACCTGCAGCCCGCAGGCCGGGCTCCGCGGGGCTGGAGCGTCCAGGTGGGGCTGGAGCGTCCAGGTGGGCCCTCCGCGGAGCCGGCTTTAGCCAAAACAACCGCCGCTGCCGCCTCCTGCGCCCGCTACAAGACCGGGAGGCCCAGGCATGGAGGGCAGATCCCGCGGCGCCGTCCCGTCCGCCGCCGCCGGGCTCGCGGGTGCCCGCCGCGCGCCTGCCCGGCTGGCGAGCCCGGCGCGGCAGCCTTTGCACGAGCGCACGCTCGCGGACTCAGCTGCCCCAACCCTAGGCCAGAACCACCCCCTTGGCTAGCGGGATTCTGGGAATTGTAGTTTGCCTCCGAGAACAGCCCCCCCGCCCCCTTCAACCCGCGGAATCCTGGAAGTTGTAGTTTCTTCCCGAGAGAGGCACAGTTTTACTTGGTGTTAGATTTTAACAATTATGGGAGTCCTGATAATAAATATAAATTCAAGTTAAACCAACAATCAGATGTCATTTATAAAATCAAAGTAATTCATACATCACATGTTTTTAAAAATATCTATTACTACAAATACAAATAAATACAAAAGCCCTATCTAGTTCCCCATCCCATCCCATCCCATTCAGACCCTCTTAAAAGGGCAAACATTCCCAACTCTTACAGCTGCTACATCTGAAATTTACTGCCCAGTCTCAAAATATACATATGCCCCTATTTCTTGATTTATGAATTTTAGACCTCTTGGCTTTTTACTAGGATAGATGAGAATTTAACTCATTTAAATATATGCACCAACCATGACTACCTGCACCCTCATTGAGTTATGAGACATTTCTTTTTTTCTTTCTCCAAATTTTTATTTAAATTCCAGTTAATTAACATACAGTATAATATTAGTTTCAGGTGTAGAATTTAGTGATTCATCACTTACATACAACACCCAGTGCTCATCACAAATGTCCTCCTTGATACCCACCACCTATTTAACCCTCCTCCACACCCACACTCCTCTAGTACCCCTCAGTTTATTCTTTATAGTTAAGAGTCTGTTTCTTGGTTGGCCTCTCTTTTTTCCCTCCATGTTCATCTGTTTTTTTCCTTAAATTCCACATATGAGTGAAATAATTTGGTATTTGTGTTTCTTTGACTGACTTACTTTGCTTAGCGTAATACTTTCTAGTTCCATCCACATTGTTGCAAATGGCAAGATTTCATTCTTCGTTATGGCTGAGAAACATTCCAGTGTGTGTGTGTGTGTGTGTGTGTGCGCGCACACACACACATATATAATACATATATATATATATATATATATATATATATATATCACATCTTTTTTATCCATTCATCAGTTGATGGACATTTGGGCTCTTTCCATAATTTGGCTATTGTTGATAATGTTGCTATAAATAAACATCAGGGTGTATGTATCCCTTCGAATCAGTATTTTTTTTATCCTTTGGGTAAATACCTAGTAGTGCAGTTGCTGGATCATAGGGTAGTTCTATTTTTAACTTTTTGAGGAAACTCCACACTGCTTTCCAGAGTGGCTGCACCAGTTTGCATTCCTACCAACAGTGTAAGAGGGTTCCCCCTTCTCCTCATCCTTGACAACACCTGTTGTTTTCTGTGTTGTTAATTTTAGCCATTCTGACTGGTGTTAGGTGATATCTCATCATAGTTTTGATTTGTATTTCCCTGATGATGAGTGATGTTGAGCATCTTTTCATGTGCCTTTTAGCCATCTGTATGTCTTCTTAGGAAAAATGTCTGTTCATGTCTTCTGTCCATTTTCTTAACTGGATTATTTGTTTTTTGGGTGTTGAGTTTTATAACTTCTTTACATATTTTGGATACTAACCCTTTATCAGATATGTCATTTACAAATAACTTCTCCCATTCTATAGGTTGCCTTTTAGTTTTGTTTCTTTTGCTATGCAGAAGCTTTTTATTTTTATGAAATCCCAATAGTTTATTTTTGCCTTTGTTTCCCTTGCCTCGGGAGACATATCTAGAAAGAAATTGCTATGGCTGATGTCAAAGAGGTTACTGCTTGTGTTCTCCTCTAGGATTTTGATGGCTTCCTCTCTCACATTTAGGTCTTTCATCCATTTTTAATTTATTTTTGTGCATGGTGTAAGAAAGTGGTCCAGTTTCATTCTTTTGCATGTTGCTGTTCAGTTTTCCCAACACCATTTGTTGAAAAGACTGTCTTTTTTCCATTGGATAGTCTTTCCTGCTTTGTTGAAGATTAGTTAGCCATATAGTTGAGGGTTTGTTTCTGGGTTTTCTATTTTGCTCCATTGATCTATGTGTCTGTTTTTGTGCTAGTACCACACTGTCTCAATGATGACAGCTTTGTAATACAGCTTGAAGTCTGGAATTGTGATGCCTCCAGCTTTGGTTTTCTTTTTCAACATTTCTTTGGCTATTTGGGGTCTTTCCTGGTTCCATATAAATTTTAGGGTTGTTTGTTCCAGCTCTGTGAAAAATGCTGGTGGTATTTTGATAGGGATTGCATTAAATGTGTAGACTGCTTTGGATAGCATAGACATTGTAACAACATTTGTTCTTCTAATCCATGAACATGGAATGTTTTTCCATTTCTTTATGTCATCTTCAATTTCTTTCATCAGTGTTTTATAGTTTATGAAACATTTCTATCAAACTGGTCAAAACTTGCCTTTCATTTGTAATTATTTTAAATGATAATGCCCAGTGTTGAGGCAGTAAAACTTAGTAAGTTTATGCAGGACAATCTGACAATACAGTCAAAAGCCTTTAAAAACATGCAGACTTTTGGGGTGCCTGGGTGGCTCAGTTAAGTGTATACGACTCTTGGTTTTGGCTCAGGTCATGATCTCAGGGTCTTAAGATCAAACACTGTGTGAGGCTCCACACTCAGCTTAAGGTCCTTTCCCCCTCCCTCTACCTCTCCCTCTGGTCTCCCCACCCCCACCTCTCACCCCCACCACTTGCTCTCTCACACGCTCTCTCTCTCTAAAATAAAAAAATAAATAAAGTCTTTTTTAAAAACAAGCAGACTTTCAACCAAGGAAATTCTCATAATTGTGGATGAGTGCAAAGACTAAACAGTGTTGTTTGTGATAATAATAAAAGGCTGGAGTGGCTATATTAATTTCAGATAAAGTAGAATCAAAAACAAGGGAAATTACTAAGGATAAAAAAGGGATATTATGTAATGACAAAAGGATCAATTCGCCAACAAGACACAATAATTCTAAATGTGAATATACCTAATAACAGAGCCTTTAAGTAAATGAATCAAATACTGATAGAACTAAAAGTAGAACTAGACAAATCTGCAATGATAGGTGGAGATTTCAACATCCCTCTCTCAACAATTGACAGAACAACTAGACAGAAAGCAGCAAAGATATAGAAAATCTCAACAAGGGGTGCCTGGGTGGCACAGTTGGTTAAGTGACTGACTCTTGGTTTCAGCTCAGGTCCTGATCTCAGGGTCATGAAATCAAGCCCTGCATCAGGCTTCATGCTCAGTGAGGAGTCTGCTAAAGTTTCTTTCTCCCTCTCCCTCTGCCCCATCCCCCCAAAACAAATAAATAAATAAATCTTAAAAAAAAAAAAAGAAAAGCTCAATAACACCAAAACCAACTGGAACTAATCAACATTTACATAACACTCCACTAAACAACAACAGAACACACATTCTTTTTAAGCACCCACAGTATATGCATTAAAATAAACTGTATCCTGGGCCATAAATTTCAAAATTGGCAAAAGACATGAACAGATATTTTACTGAAAGGCATATACATATAACAAACACATGAAAAGATGTTCGACATCGCTTAGCCATTAGGGAAATGCAAATTAAATGAGATATCACTACACCCCTATGAGAATAGCTAAATTAAAAAATAATGGCAATGCCACAGTTAGCATACAAAGAACTGGATCTCATACATTGCTGGTGGAAATAGTTTGATAGTTTCTTAAAAACTAAACGTGCACTTGCCATGTGACTCAACGATTGCACTCCTGGGCATTTATCCCAGAGAAATGAAAACTCATGTCCACACAAAAACTTGTATCCATTGTTCATAGATGTTTTATTTGTAATACCCCAAAACTTGAAAGAAAAAAAAAGTCCTTCACTGGATAAATGGTTAAACAAGATGAATGGATTCATAGTGTATTCATACCATAGAATACTATTCAGCAATGAAAAGGAATGATACATTCAACAACTTGGGTGGGTATCAAAGGAAATGAAAAAAAGTCAGTCCACAAAAGGTTACGGCTATAATTCCATTTACATAACATTCTTGAAATAACAAAACTGTGGAGATGGAGAATAGATTAGTGATTGTCAGGAGTTCAGGGTGGGGTAGAGGGGACAGAGGCATGTGACTGTGCAGGAGTAGCAAGCTGAAGACCTTTGAGGGGATGCAATAGTTCTGTATCTTCTCTGTGGTGGTGGTTACATGAACCTACATGCATTAAGATGACATAGAACTATGTACAACTTTATACCAGTGTCAAATACCTGGTTTTGGTAATGTGCTATCATCATGTAAGATATACCATAAGGAACACTGGATGAAGAGGCTCCATGGAACCTCTATGTACTATATTTGCAACTTACTGTGAATCTATACTTATTCCAAAATAAAAATGTTCAAAAGAAGAAACAAACAAAAACATGGAAATTGATGTGGGGCTCGATCCTAGGATGCTGGGATCATGACCCCTGAGCTGAAGGCAGTCGCTTAACCGACTGAGCCCCCCAGGTGCTCACACATATCATTTAATGAAAAAAGTACCCAAACATTCAATATAATCCCTTTTTAAAAAGAGTATATTTGTTCATAGAAAAGATATCAGCACAGACAGACCCTGTGTGGTAAGATTATGGGTGACTTTTATTTTCACAATAAGTGTAATCACCATCTATCACCATACAATGTTATTATGGTATTATTGACTATATTCCCTATGCTGTACTTTTCATCTCCATGACTTACTTTATAACTGGAAGTTTGTACCTCTTAATCCCCTTTATCTATTTTGCCCATCACCCCCTCCCCCACCTCCCCTCTGGCAACCACCAGTTTGATCTCTGTATTTGAGTCTGTTGTTTGTTTGTTCACTTGTTTTGCTTTTTAGATTCTATATGTAAGTGAAATCATATAGTATTTGCCTTTCTCTGTTTGACTTATTTCACCTAGCATAGTGCCCTCTAGATCATCCATGTTGTCCCAAATGGTAAGATATTCTTTTTTATGGCTGAGTAATATTCTCTCTCTCTCTCTCTCTCTATATATATATATATACGTGTGTGTGTGTAAGATAGATATATAGGTTGAATAATATTATATATGTATGAATGACACACACACATATAAATATATACATTCAGCATATATGTGTGTGTGTATAAACATATATATGTATATGACATATCTTTATCTATTCATCCATGGATGCATATTTGGGTTGCTTCCATATCTTGGCTATTGTAAATAATTCTGCAGTAAACATAGGGGTACATGTATCTTTTTGAATTAGTGTTTTCATTTTCTTTTGGTGAATACCCAGTAGTGGAGTTACTGAATCATACAGTATTTCTATTTTTAATTTTTTTTGAGGAACCTTCATACTGTTTTCCACAGTAGTTGCATCAATTACATTTCTACATTTCTAACAAGTGTTTCTTTTTCTCCACATCCTTACCAACACTTTGTTTCTTGTCTTTTTGATACTGGCCACTCAGACTGATGTTAGGTGATACCTCATTGTGATTTTGATTTGCATTTCCCTGATGATTAGTGATTTTGAGCATTTTTCCCTGTGTCTATTGGCCACTTGTATGTCTTCTTTGGAAAATTGTCTATTGAGGTCCTCTACCCATTTTTAGAAATTTTAATTCCAGTATAGTTAACATACAGAGTTTTATTAGTTTCAGGTATACAAGATAACGATTTGACAATTCTGTAGTTACTCAGAACTCATCACAGTAAGTGTACTCTTTAATTCCCATCACATATTTCACTCATCCCTCCTACCCACCTGCCTTCTGGTAACCATGTCTGTTCTCTATAGTTAAGAGTCTGTTTCTTGGTTTGTCTCTCTTATTCTCCCTATTGTTTTCCTTTGTTCCTTTGTTTTCTTAAATTCCACATGAGTGAAATCATATAGTATTTGTCTTTCTCTTAGTTCGCTTAACGTTATGCTTTCTGGTCCATCCATGTTGTAGCAACTGGCAACATTTCATTCTTTTTTATGTCCTCTCCCCAATTTTAATTGGATTTTTTGGTATTGAGTTGTATAATTCTTTATATATTTTGGATATTAATCTCTTATCAGATATGTCATTTGCAAATATCTTCTCCCATTCAATGGTTTGCCTTTTTATTTTGTTGAGTTTCCTTTGCTGTAAAAAAGCTTTTCATTTTGTTGTAGTCCCTACAGTTTATTTTTGTTTTTGTTTCCCTTGTCTGAGGAGACATATCCGTAAATACCTTGCAAAGGGCATTGTCTGAAAGATTACGGCCTCTGTTTTCTTTTAGGAGTTTTATGATTACAGGTCTCACATTTAGGTCTATTATTATGGTGGCTCCTTAAAGGCAGGGACTGTTTCCTATGGCCCTCAGCTTTCCCAGAGTTAAACCCACTGACGTTTAAAGTACCCAGAATTAAGTCCTTCTGATTTTAAAACCTCCTGAAGTTAAGCCTCACTGTTTTTCCAAGCCCAATGTTAGGCGGACTCATCTTCCCAGTGGCCCCCCAACCCCCACCCTGTGCCTGGAATGCCTAGTATGTGGTCTGATCCTCTTGTTTCTCCGTGCTTGTGGTGTGTCCCCACCCCCACCCCCCAGTTAGTCTCCTGGGGTTTTGGTTTCCAATTGTGACTCTGCCCCTCCTACTCTTTTTGATATGACCTCCTCTCTATGATTAACTGTGGAAGGTCTATTCTGTCAGTCTGCAGGTGGTTTTCTGGGTTAGTTGCACTGATGAGGCTGTTATATCGGTGTGTTTATGGGACAAGGTGAGCTCAGGATCCAGCTACTCTGCCATCTTCCTCTTTCTTTCTTTCTTTCTTTCTTTTAACTTAAGGCAAACTTTATTTAGTCTTCCTTTTAAATCAATCTAGTTTAAAAACAAGTTGAGGTTAAGAGAAAGCTTCCATAGACAGAGCCAGACAGACACAGACAGGAAGCAGAATGGGCTTTGGCAGGGGCCTCAGAGTCCTATCTTCTCCATCTTGAAAATGAGGTCCTCACAGATTCAGTCAGTTCATCATTTCTCTTAGTCTTTTCCTCAATAGTCTTCTCCAGCGAGTAGATGCACACTGTTCTTTTCTCGGGCTCACCTGAGAGACCAAGGCCTCTGCCTGGTCTCTGCTCCAGGCCTGGGCAATTTCATTTGCCAGCTTGCCCTTCTCTTCTGCATGGGCCTTCAATGTTTGGTACCTCTGGCCTTCCTTTTCAATTCTTACCATGTAATTCTCAACACTCTCCTTCAGCGATTCTTCATTTGGGTGATAATCTTCGATCACTTCCTTCTATTTCTCAAACCGTTTGAAGAGGTGGTGTTCAGGTTTGCGGTCAGTTGGTCCCTTTCTTTCAAGTTTCTTCTGTTTCTGAGCCTCTTCCATCATCTAATACGGGATCCCCCTAAACCTGACCATGGTCTTCCCTTCTCCAGGTTTTTCACGTGGATCGCCTCACGCCTGCTTTCTCAGCAACAGCTTCCCACTTTGTGGGGCTTCCACTGCTGCGTCCAGGTCCTTCTGGCTGCACTGCAGCACATCCACGATGGGCCGCAGGGGCAGCAGCGGAAGCCTGCTGGAGAACACACATGGGTGAACCCGGCACAGGAATGCCCGGAGCTCCCAGGAGGTCAAGTTCCACGAGCTTCCGCTCAGGCGGACTTCCGGTGGAGGGCGCATGCGCTTTCGGTGCGCTGCTTGTGTCTGGCGCGTGGGTGGGTGGCTGGTGTCCACGGGCTGTCCTTCAGGCGCCTGTGACACTTGAGGCTTCATCAGGGCCAACACCTTAAACAAGGAAGTCCCAGCTGAGAGAATGCACCTCGCCGCGTGCATGGAACCTCTGCTGGGTCTCGGAAGCGCCCCTCATCTGCTCTGAAGCGGGCTCTGCCTGCCCGACCTGCCGGTGTGCACGGCACGTGTGTCATCCCCCAAGGCCAAAGACACCTGTCCACCTCACGTGAGTTCCCTGCCCCGGGGGCACTCTGGGCGCCAGGCCTCTGCCACCTCCACTACCTTGTGCATAGTTCTTCCCTTTAGTGAACATGGATTCTTTTGGACGGTTAATAAGTTGTTTTTAGTTTTTAAAGGCTCCTTTGTGGAGTTTATGGTTCTCTACAAGAGCCAGTGATGGTCAGCTGATGGGGAGAGGCACCAAGCACCCCGGAGAGCAGCCCGTTACTAGAGAGGGGGAGGGGGCTTGGGTTCTGGTCAAAGCAGAGTCTTCTGGTTAAGATCCCAAAGGACATGGCTTATGGGTCCCCTGGGACTCAGTGTTCAGACAGTGATGTCTCATTTTATGAGCCCATCACGGTTTTAAGAACTATTCTGGCTGTGGAGCGTTAGGTAGTGTTTTATTTGTTGTTAGAAAGCTTAAGTAGACTGGAAAAAAAGTACTTTCCTTTGTAATAGACACTCAAGGTGAGTTGGGTAGCTGGCTTTTTGAGGTCTTGCCCAATACTTTCAATAAATCAAGCATTTATGCAGCACCACGCTGGGTTGGGCCTCAAGGCTGAAACCTCTCCCTTTTTCCAGGGTCACATTCCCTTTCTTTTGCTCTATGTGGTTGACTCCCAGATCCATATCTCTAGTCCTGAGTTCTAGATGCACATTTCCGATCAAGTTGCTTGGGGCATAGCGCCACCTGGCTGGCCTGCCAGCATCTTAAAATCTATATGATGAACATCATGATGATGGTAATGGTTTTAAATATATCCGAAAATTATTTTACTGTCCTTTCAAAAGGTGGAGTCAGATTTCCCTTCCCTTGAAAACTTAGTGACTCAGTGGCATAACTTAATGACTCACTTCTAATAAATATAATATATCAGAAATAATGCTATATGACTTCTGAAACTAGGTCATAAAGATACAGCTTCTACACCTCTCTCCCTCTCTTTCTGTGTGTGTGTGTGTGTGTGTGTGTGTGTGTAGTTGACTTTGGAACATAGCCACTATGTTGTGAGGAAGCCCAGGCCACATGGAAAGGAATGCATGAGCATATTAGTTTGTCAGAGCCACCATAATAAAATACCACAGACTGAGTGGCTTAAACAACAGAAATTAATTTTCTCACGGTTCTAGAGGCTGGAAGTCCAAGATCAAGGTAATGGCAGGTTACATTTCTCTCTGAGGCCTCTCTCTTTGGCTTGCAGATAGCTGCCTTCTCACTGTGTCCTCACATGGCCTTTTCTCTGTGCATGTGCATTTCTGGTATCTCTTCCTCTTCTTATAAGGACCAGATTAGATTCCATTAGGGCCCACCCTAATGACCTCACTTTAAGTTAGTTACCTCTTAAAGGCCCTATCTTCTGATACAGTCACATTCTGAGGTACTGGAGTTTAAGACTTCAATATATGAATTTGGGGGGAACACAGTTCATTCCATAACAATGGGTGTACCAGCCAACAGCCCCAGCTAGGCCTTCAGCTGACAACCAGTAGCAGTTGCCAGATGTGAGTGAATGATCCCTAAGGTTATTCCAGCCTCCAGCCTTCAAGCCACCTCAATTGATACCCCAGACATCATAGAGCAGAGATAAGCTGTTCCTGATGTGTCTTGTTTAAATTTTTGACCTACAGAAACCACAATAAGTAATAAATGATTTTTGTTATTTTCAAACCACTAAGTTTTAGAATGTGGTTACATAGTAGCATTAGATAATTAATAACTTCTTACAATAGTTATCTACTGCTGCATAACAAATCACCCCAAAATTTAGTGGTTTAGAACAACAGTAATCATTTATTGGATCTCCTTTAGGTCCAGAATTTGGAAGTGACTTAGCTGATTGGTTCTGCCTCAGGGTCTCTTAAAGTTGCTGAAAGCTGACTGAGACAGGAGGATCTGCTTCCAAGGGAGCTAGCTCAGTGGCTGGAAAGTCAGTCTCCCCCATGTGTGCTTTTCTCTGTAGCCTCTTGAGTGTCCTCATGGGCAAAGTGGTTTGTTTACAACCCTCCCCACCGCCACCACCCAGCAAGTGATCTGAAAGACCAAGGCAGAAGAATACTTTTTGTGACCTAGCTTCAGAAGTGACACACTGTCTCTTCTGTACTAGTCTGTTGCTCACATAGGTGAGCAATCAGTGTGGGAGGGGACTATGTAAGGGTGTGAATACCAAGAAACATGGTTCTTTGAAGACCTTCTTGGAGGCTGGCTACCACAATAATTAGATATACCATCTATTCAGGATCTACTATGCGCTTGGCTTTAGATGGAAATGATCCCATTTGATCCTCACTACAACCTTATATAGTAGATTATATTTGTTCCTAGTTTATAGATGAGAAAATTGAGGCTAAGAGTAATTAAATATCTTGTCCAAGGCCATGTAGCTAGCAAATGGAAGAGGAAGACAAAACCCAGCTTGAGGTGACTCCATACCAGCCTCTCTCTTCTCTCCCAGACCACTTTCATCCCTTCTACTCTCTCTCTTTCCTCCTCAAGTTGTGTAAATTCCTGGTATGTTTATTCTCCTCACCCCCATCCTCTTCTAACCTTGCTTCTGCTGTCCTCATTCAGGGTGGCCCTCCAGAAACCTGGTACAACTCTACTCAGTTTGAAACCTATGCATTTATTAGCATCTTTAAAAGGAATCTTCAGACTCAGAACAAATGGAGAAACAGGAAGCCAGATCATCTCAATGGCATCTGTGCCCAGACCAGAAAATGAGGCAAGGCCCAGAAGAGCTGAATTGAGAGAAGAGGCAGGGAGTGAGAGCCCTTCTGGCCAGCCATTAATCCAGGGCTGCTTTCTCCAGATATGACAACAGAATGAAGTTTTGAAGGGCTTTAAAAATGTGCTTTCTAAAACTTAATAATTATTTTTTTCACTTAATAATTATTTTTAAGAAAATTTAATTTCTGTAAGACTTCTTTATTGTATGTTTTAAATTCAAGATTATATTTGCCCATCTCACTGTTGGCATGATAGGTAGTTTTGCTAGCATTTGAGCTTACCAAGTCTGTTTGCCCTGGGAATACTCCATTTTGCCTCTCATGGTGAGCACTCACAGCCAGCTTGAGCAGGAGGTGTAATCAGGGCTTTCTTAAGGCTCCCCACCATGCATTGGCTTGTAGAGATAATTAAATGCTACCTAGGGAAAAGGATAGTTATAAAAGACACATTCATTTCCTGAAACTGAAGCTTAAATGATTGCATTGCCTTTAACAAACCTTAAGTTTTGGAGGAAGAATGTAAAAGTTGCATAATTCAAAATCACCCCATTCCTTGTCTCCTCACTCCCAACACTGCCCTTTTCCTTTTCTCCTGCCAGCGACTGTTATTTGGCTTGTCCTGCCTATGCAGGCTTGTCAAAGATGATTTTACTCTAAATGTGAGAGAGAAGTAAGACACATCCTTTAGTGGCAGATGCTCAAGTTACATTGAAAAAAGTGCATTTTGTACACAACCTGGGAAATACATGACTGAGAACACTGTGAACTAGCCTCCCCACACCCTACAGGACTGTCGTGGGTCACTTGCTTGTCTCTGTCTGGTGATTCTCTTACTCAAATAGATGCAGCCACCCCCTGAATACAGCTGCTTCTGAAATCTCCAACTCAGTAATTTACTTAACTTTCTCCAGCCTCACAACTTGAATATCTTGGAGGATAATTTCACTGGAAACTTTAATGGTCAAAAATAGAGTACATTGGCCAAGTGAAGTAAGTCAAACAGAGGAAGACAAATACTGTATGATCTCACATATATGTAGAATCTAAAAAAAAAAAAAAAATCATAGATACAGAGAGCAGATTGGTGGTTGCCAGAGGCTAGGAGTAGGGAGTGGGCAAAATGGGTGAAGAGAGTCAAAAGGTACAAACTTCCAGTTATAAAATAAATAAGTCACAGGGATGTAATGTACAGCATGTTAATAATAGTTAATAATTAATAGTTAATAATACTGTATTACATATTGAAAGTTGGTAAGAGCAGATCTTAAAAGTTCTCATCACAAGAAAAAATTTCTGTAGCTATGCATAGTGATGGATAATAACTAGACTTATTGTGGTGATTATTTCACAATATATATAAATATCGAATCATGTTATACACATGCTGTATGTCAGTTATACCTCAATAAAAAATAAGTGCTAAAAAACATAAGATACGGGGCACCTGGGTGGCTCAGTCAGTTAAACGTCTGCCTTGGGCTCAGGTCATGATCCCAGGGTCCTGGGATCGAGCCCCGCATCCGGCTCCCTGCTCGGCGGGAAGCCTGCTTCTCCCTCTCCCACTCCCCCTGTTTGTGTTCCCTCTCTTGCTGGGTCTCTCTCTGTGTCAAATAAATAAATAAAATCTTAAAAAAAAAACAAACCCATAAGATACTTTGTAACATGTAATGCTAGTGAGAATATGAGGGGAAAGATGCTATCATACACTATAGGCAATAATGTGAAACAGTGTGAATCAAGGATTGTGTTGGGCTGTTAGCATCAGAGGGCTGCCTGTGGCAGCTTAGATCAACTAGGATTTTGTTTGCTCATGTCTGAGAAATAGCCCAGAGCTGTTTGAAAGCTCTAAGAGGACTTTCAAGGACCCAGACTCACTTACGTGGCCTTCTTGCCCCTCTCTCCTTAGTGCATGGCTTTCATCCTCCAGGTCACAAGAAGGCCGCTACAGCTCTTGCCATACAACAGAGACCCATGTAGGAAGTGGAGGAAGGACTGGAAGCAAAAGGAAATTTCCTAGAGGTCTCACTCGGAACTTCTGCTTACGTCTTACTGGCCACCCCTATCTGCCAGGCAGTTGCAGAAATGAAGCTTTTTATTATTAAGAGAGTAAGGGAATAATGAATATTGGGTAGATTATTAACACCCTCTACCATGAAGTACAGCCTTTCTGGAGGACAATTCAGAAAATAGCTATCAAAATTTAAAAATTTAAGTGCTATTTACCTCTTGACTCAAATCCCCCTGCTAGGAATTTATCCTGGAGATGTGTTCTCACATATGTGCGTGTGCTTACTCACTACAAGCTGTTACCTGCAGCAGGAAAGGATTCATGGAAATGCATTTCACTAAATGCAATATCTCAGTAAACGTCAGGTTCTGACCCATCAGATTTCCAAGGAAGAGGTGGGTAGAGACACAGAGGAGAAGTGTGGGTGGGGGTCTCTAAAGCCAAAGAACAAAAGTGGGGAGAGGAGCATAGATGTTTCCCTGCAGCACCCCAGAGTAACCACTTAACAGGGAATGAGAGGGTAGGCAAATCATCTCTGAGACTAAAGAGGGTTGCTTCAGTGTCTGTAAATAACTGTCTTCCTTTTTACTCTTCTGGGTAGAGGAAGCAGGGGAGGTAAGACTCAGAATGCGGCTGTTAACGCTCAAGACTCTTGAAGACAGTCAAGTCTGCTCTTCATCTTCAGAGGAGGACGCTGAGATCGAGAGAGGTGTAGGGGCAGTGGGGATGGAAGTCTTCTGGGTCTGCTTGTTGGAGATTGTCTGCTTTACGGTAGATTCTCAGACACTCTGAGGTCATCATGGTTACTCCATTGAGAGCAGTCGTCCCTTACTGTCACACTCCATACTCAGAGGGCCTGCCAATGGCACTAAATTGGCATTTCATGAATGGGGGCTGCTCAGTCCTCCAGAAACTTGGGTTGAGTCTTGAAGGGCCCCTGCCCAACTGTAAAGACACAGCACTAATAGCTCAGAGCAAAGGGCTTCCCTGGTGGCTCCATTCATCAAAGGCTCCTTCTAAGTAAAAACCTGAAAAGACCCTTGGAAAGAACTGTTGGAGGTTTGTATGGGAATAGCTCATCTATAAGGAGGAATAAGGCCTCAGTTATCATCTAACTACAGCTTTGTATTTTCTCCAAATTAATGAGGCATTTGGAGAAGAGGGGCTCAAAGTGTGATATTATAGATGGGCAGGGGGAAGACAGGAGGACAGGAATGGTCATTTTTATAGCCCTGACTGTTCAAATAGCCACCGTATGGTGGACATTTTCATTTGAGAGTCTTCCTAGCAAAGTATTATAAATTCATACTATGCTATGCATAGTGGCAGGGAACACATATACTGAAAATAACTGGTGCCTCCCCCACCCTCCTCTCTCTCCATGGAAACACCAAAGGCCTCAGCAGGTCGGGGGAGAGCGTCATCACCTGGGACTTCTTTCCACCTTTCCTTTCTACCTGACTCTCACACAGAACCCACTCCGACTTCTCTCTCCACCTACCACAGATCCTGGCTCTGGACTCTTTTTTTCAGCTGAGGGATGTATTTTATGAGGAAGCAGGGATGATTTGGAAATCTTTTGGCACGTGTTATGGTGAGGAATTTCAGCAACTTAAAAGAAGCAGAGCTAAGTGAAATTCCCACACAGATGGTTCTGTCAGACGAATCTGGGGGCCTTTCCCCAGGCGGTCTCAGGGACAACACTGTGAGGTTGTTCTGGGTCCACCCCAACTATGCAAAAGAGCTTGCTGCCCCTCCACTTCCCTACCACAGACACTGTCCAAATGCTGTATCTGTGCCAGGCACTGTGCTGAACACTGATAAAAATGAGGCAGGGCTGGGTAGGTCTGGCCAGCAATCCCTGGCTGGTCCCCAGCAGAGCCATGGCCTGGAGAATTCTGCTGAAAAAGGCTGTGAGTGTTTACAAAGACTCCAACAGGACACAGAAGCAATGCTTTAAACAGAATATGTGGTGAGGGAGAAGAGAAGACTGGGTGTGGAGAAGGCGGTAAAGGCAGAACAGTGGGCATTTCTTGTTTTAGCCCACCTAGCATCTACTCTCTCTCTGAATATGCTCCTTGGAGTTCTTATGGAAAAATGTCCTTCTGGTACCTCAGTTCATGTGGTTCAAGTCTGTTGGCCTTGTCATGAGTGCCAAGGGTGGGATATGAACAAATCATAACAGTCTACTCCTTGACCACAGAATTTGGTTCAGAAGTGAGCACTGAGCCTCATTTCTAGGACTTGTGTTGTATCTCCTGGGACTCTTTCCTCTGGGGTCATTAAGGGTGTAAGCCTGGATATGGCAATAGGTACCTTGGGGGGACGCTACTGGAGACTAAAAGAATGGAGTAAAGAGATGAGGAAAGAAATGAAAAAAAAGTAGGAGAGTGAAGGACCACCTGTGCCAGACTTGAAGCTAAAAGTCCTGAGCTTTACAGAAACATGAACCAATCAATTTCCTCCTCTCCTTTTTTTCTTTTTGCTTCATCCAGTTAGGGTAAAGCTTCCATCATGGTTAGAAATTAGTCAATCCACAAAGATAGGGTATTGGAAAAGGGCAGAAAGGTACTTTCTCCCCTTTCCCATCCTTTGAGTTCACAAAAGATTAAGAAACTGCCTTCAAAGGGCTCTAGGGAGCAAAGAACCCTGCTAAGGGTGTGACTGGGGCCATGATGTTGCTGGTAGATTCTGAAAGGACCAGGAGGGACCCCACACCTGAGGAACAAGAGACCATGAGATGGGAGATCAGAGAGCCACATCAGAGTGTGCACGAAGGCCAGAGAAGCCAGCTCAGAGAGAATCTTCCAACTCCGCAATGTCCACGGGGAGGTTAAGGGAGCCTCCTGTCGGGACTGCCCAGCCCAGGGGCTTTTCCCCTTTTCATGTATCACTTGCCGGCTTGGTGTCTACCATGTGCTCTTTCCTGGTACCGAATTTGGCTTGGTGGCTGATCTGGCAGCTAATTATGAGTAGAGTTGTCGGAAGGCAATGGTTGGAGTTTAGGCTTTGAAATCAGACAGATCTGACCATGAACACTGACTCGTTACGTGACCGAAGGATATGCATCCTCATGAATCAGTCCAAAGTAGGAGCTTTGCCCCTTTGCCCGTTTTCCTCATAAAACCTCACATAAAGCATTTGTAAGCATAACAGAGGAATAGGCTTTACTGAAGAAGTAGCACTAAGAGTTAGGACGTGCCAGGGCGCCTGGGTGGCACAGTCCGTTGAGCATCTGACTCTTGTTGTTGGCTCAGGTCATGATCTCTGGGTCCTGCAATGGAGGGTCCTGCAATAGAGGGACTCCGTGCTCAGTGCTGAATCTGCTGAAGTTTTTCTCTCCATTTCCCTCTGCCCCTTCCTGCACTTGCTGGTACTCTCTCTTTCTCTCTAAAATAAATAAATCAATCTTAAAAAAAAAAAAAAAAAAAGAGGACGTGCTACACACTGCATGGCAAACAATATCCAAAGTAGACGCTCTTGGACTGCAACCACCAGGGGGCCTCTCTTGGCTTTTCTTCCCTTGCCCTGTGTGCAGTCAGCCCACCCGCTTCTCCTCCCCTCCCTTCCGCTCTCCCTTTTCCTCTCTTCCTCCCCCACTGCCTTCGACTTCTCCTAAGAAGTAATTTCTTCTCTTTGCCTTATGCAAGGGAGTCACTGGTTGTCTCTGAAGCCTCAGCACTGGTTAGCACCCAGGGCCTGGAGGTCTCAACTTCTGTCCTGTATCAGTAGAGTTCTTACTAACAGGTTCTTAATTATAAAGAACAAACTGATGATTACCAGAGGGAAGGGGGGGAGGGCGAAGGTGAAATAGGTGATGGGGATTCAGGAGGGTACTTGTGATGAGCACTGGGTGATGTACAGAAGTGTTGAATCACTATATTGTAACCTGAAACTAATATCACACTGTATGTTAACTAACTGGAATTAAAAACTTTAAAAAAAGAAAGGTTCTTAGTTGCAGACTATGAAATCCACTCTGGTTGGCTTAGGTAGAATGGGATTGATTGATTGATTTTTAAGATTTTATTTATTTATTTGACAGAGAGAGCACAAGCGGGGGGGGGGGGAGGGTGGCAGGCAGAGGGAAAGGAAGAAGCAGACTCCACACTGAGCAGGGAGCTGGACACAGGGCTCGATCCCAGGACCCTGGGATCCTGACCTCAGCGTAAGGCAGATGCTTAACCGACTGAGCCACCCAGAATGGGATTTATTAAGGGATATTAGGTGACTCATAGATTCACTGGGATGATGGAGGGGCAGACTCTGAACTGGACTTCTGGGAGCAATGCCCACAACTACAATGTCTGAGAACTGAACTGCCAAGGGAATTGCTGCCTCCTGGCCTCCAGGATCGTGCTGCCCTGCTGTGAGACAGAAGCCACCACTGCCCCTGCCAGCCACAGAGAACAGTACTCCTCTGCCGCCATTTCCCCATGCAGGGGTATGACCTCATGGACTTCCCTTCCTTCTTCCAAGTTTTTTTTGGTGGAGCCCAGGTCCCACATGGATCCCCAGCCCCAAAGAGTGTGGGAGATGGACTTTATAGTTCTCTATCGCCAGTGTGGACAACGTGGGAGAAGGGGGTTGGAGTGATGTTGGCTGATGAGTGTGGTCTTCGGTCTGTGGTCTGCTACCCTCACTAAGCACCTCACGTAGCTGCTTTTCAAAAGACATTCCCTTTTATAAGAGGAATTCAACTGCCAGGTTTTTAAGACCCTTTTCTCTATTGTATTACATGGCAACGTGAAAATGAATGAATAAGGCTGTGAAGCTATTAGCACAATATCTGTCATGTCGTAAGTGTTCAGTGCACATTAACTACTAAGCAGTAAGGAGGCACCTTTCCAGTTGGCCCTTCAAGGTTGGGGAGGAGTTGCAACTCAAGGTGCTTAAGGAGAGCAAGCAAAAAGGTTGGGATGGGGGAAGATCCATTAACGAAAGTGTTGATCTTTAAATTTTTTTTCTCCCTATAGTCCATCCCACTTCTCCCAGAGTGTCTTTTCATTCTGTTAGAATAACAAACGTCACTCAGCATCAACTCTATCTGTTGAAACCTCTGAACAAGCCAGCCTTTCACAAGACTCCAGAGTTGTCTATAGTCCCTGACTTGGTTTCTGCCGTGTATCTCCATCAGCCTTCACCAGTTTTATTCTCCTGTCCAGAGGCGGCAGGACTGGGGAATGCATTCATCCAGGTGAAACCTCTGAGAGTCAGCAGGATGGATGATGTCCCTGCCTTGCATGATGCCCTGGATGAGCTTGGAAGATAATAGTGAATGCTTAGTTATTTCGTTGCCCAATGAGACTCTATTTTTTCAAACAGCTTAAACAATCTGCTGTGTACCACATACAAAGTCTAGCAAGAGAATGTCTGCTGATAAGGGCGTTAGTTTGTGGAGGTCCAGCTGTGGGCCAGTTGACTTTCCCCCAGAAGCTGTGTGGAACAGCAGTGCCCACTGCTAGAAGTCTCCCACTGAAGTCAAGAGGAAGCCCTGGGCTTCTACTTCACATGGGAAACACTGTTCTTTAACAGCTTCCTTCATTCAGCAAACACTCTGTGCAGTATATCATTTGGGGTATTTCTCAATATCTTGAGGGATCTTTAATGTATATTTTCAGACTACATAACCTCAGAGAAGGCATTTGGGCCAAATTACATCATCAAAGACAAGACTGAGGACTTGCTGGCTTTGCTTTCTTTATTTTGGAAAAAACTCTTCTCATCTGATTGAATCTACCTGGTTCACAGCCAAGCTGGATGGAGGCAATCATCTGACAGACATTCTAGGAGGTTCTAGAGGAAAAAGACATCTCCAGTTTGTCCTACTCTCATCAGACTGTCATCACCCCTTCCCTAGTTCACAGGAAAAATTGCCAGCCCTTGGCCTGACTTTGAGGGGTGCCGGAGGAGGCCATGCTCTTGAACTTGCTATGTCCCGTATTTTGTTCTTTGATCCTGACTTGTGAAAGAGACATTTTATAAAAGCAGAAATAATAATAAGGCTGACTTGGGCGATGTGACTTAAAGAGTAAGTGATCTCACTGGTACATTAAGATTCACCAGTTCAGAAGGGGAAGATTATTCCTGAAGATGAGGGAGGAAATTCTTAAACCAAAAACAGCTTGTTAAGGCAGAAAAGTCATCCCTTCCCTGGGGCAGGGAAGGAAGTCCAATATAAGTTGCTCACTTTCCATACCTGCCCTTTGAATGTTTGTACACAGAGCTTCCTCCATATTCCTCCCCCATTTCCAGGCCTCCAAAGCCTGATTAACACATTAGGTGCTGCATAAACACTGTTTAGTTTGCCCGCACCTGTGCGGATCTGCCACCTGTCTATGACTTCCATTTATTGTATCATTCTCTTAAGTTGGGTTTCTCCAAAACAAGAATTTGAGGGCAAGCAGTTTATTTCAGAGGTGGTCCCAGGGAGTGGAAAAGTAAGACAGGGAAGGGAAAGAAGCCAATTTAGGGTAAATTGGGAAACAGTGGCTCAGTCCCACTGGGGAACTCTGGGGACTGCATAGAACACTCCTCAGAGTCATATTCCCCAAATTGGGGAGGAATGGAGGATTTTATCCTCCAACTCTTACCCATTGTAGCAAGAGGTATTTCTTTCTTTCTTTTTTTTTTTACGATTTTATTTATTTATTAGAGAGAGAGTGCACATGATGGGGGGGGCGCGGTGCGTGCAGAGGAGGAGGAGAGGGACAAACAGACTTGGTGCTGAGCACAGAGCCTGGTGCTGGGCTCGATCCCATGACCCTGAGATCACGACCTGAGCTGAAATCAAGAGTTCGGATGATTAACCAACTAAACCACCCTGGTGCCCCGGCAGGAGCTATTTTTAAGAGTCTCATCTTCTGCCCCACCCCTGTGGAGAAAGCCCTCAGATGGAGAATCCCAGGTACTTTCCTTAGGAAGCCTTTACTGTGCAAAGGAATTAGGGAAGTCTAGGGGATGTGGGTCAGCACCACAGCCTCTGCTCTACTTTCCCTCCTTTACCCACCATTCATCACTCTCCTTGCCAGATACTGTAGCTGCAATGGAGAACAACACAGATACTCTCTGTGGTCTTCTAGAGCCTAAAATCTAGCAGAGAAGTCCAATGTTAATAAGCATGACGGTATATAATAAAATCAGTGAACAGGTAAGGTGCAAGGAAAGAACCGAGAGCTCTGAGATGATGGCAGGAAAACATACTCTAGTTTGAGGAATTATGGAGGGAGGGATATGGGAAGAGAGAAGAAATAGTATGTGCCAAGGCCCTGGGGCACCAGGGACCATAGTCATGAAATTGGAGATCAGAGAGCAAGAGGGAGATTTGGGGCTAAGGCTAAAGAGGTAAGCATGAAGTAGAGTGTGCAGTGCTATGTAAGCTGTGCTCAAGGTTTTGGTTTCTAAGAGCAATGGAAGCCATCAAAGAATGTTAAGCTAGGAAGTGATATAATTAAGAGATGGATTTTTTTAAGAAGAAAAGATAGCTGTTGGGCAGAGAATGGGTCAGAGTGGGAAAGAGTGGAGGAAGTGTTGATGGTGGCATTTCTTCTCCAGCCAAAATAGAGTAACAGGAACCTGATTTATTCTCCAGCCTGAAATATGATTGGACAAAGCACATGAAATAAGTGTTTTTAAGACATTGGACATCAGTCAGTAAAGCACAGTGATCCCTGCGAATGAGTAAACAAATGCGAAAGTTTACAGTTACCCCAGCTTACTGCATAGAGAGAGTGTCTAGGCCGCAGTGCAAGGGGAGGGAAACCAGGCAGAGAGCTGAGTTGAGAAGATAGGGCTGGAAGTCTTGGGAAGCCAGAGTAGTTAGAGTTCAAAGGACAGAGTAGTAGAAAAGAGGGATCTCAAACAGAGGGGGGAGGGTCCTAGGGCACTGCATAGGGTCCCCCTCAAGTTTTCAGTTGAGTATTGATCAGTGTATGAGGAAACCCAGAGGCCAAAGAAAGAACCATGTGAAAGGATTAGAAGGCAGAGTGCTCAGAGCTCACACAGGACTGAGAGATCGCAAACCTCTGTCTGCATAATTAATAAGACAAGTGGACAGAAAATCAGTAAAGATACAGAAGACTTGAATAACCCTACCAACCTGACCTAATTGATATTTATCAAATACTCTGCCCCACTATAGTAAATTAATTTTTTTCAAGTGTACATGGAACATTTATCAAAACAATATTATGGTACTTAAAACACAATTCAATAAGCTTAGAAGGATCCAAATTAAAAGTAGGTTCTCTGACCACAGGGCAATTAAATCAGAAATCAATGATGGAAGCATACCTAGAAAGTCCCCCAATTTTTTGACACTAAATAAGATACTTCTAAATAACTCATGGATCAAAAAGGAAATCAGAAAATATCAACTGAACGAATACAAAAACCCAACGTACTAAATTTGTGAGATGCCACTAACAGAATTCTTAGAGGGACTTTTATAGCACTAAAGGCCTAGATTTCAAAAAAGAAATATTTCAAATTGATGACTTCAGAGGCAGTTGGTGGAGGGTTGGGCAGGCAAGAATAGCTTGGACACAGGTCCCCAGGAAACCCACTCTGCTTACACTGGAGCTCTGCTGATAAAATGGCACCTGTGAGACAGTCTCCTTCCACACCTTCCACAAGGCTTATACTCCTCGGGATGTGCAAGTTTGGAAATCAAAGGTTTTTTGAGAAAGTTTTTGTATTTCCTTTACTGAAGCTATAATGTGTTTGTTGCAGGCAAAACTAAAAACCACTATAAGCTGAAACAGTGCAATTTAAATTACCCTTAATTTCACCAGCCAGAGAGCACCAGAGTTAGCCTTTTGTTGTATCACTTTCCAAACTGTTTTCTCTGTGTGAGTACGTCAACATGCAACGTGAAGTCCTCCTGTACACACCGTTTTGTAACCTGCCTTTTTCACTTGCTAGTAGGTCATGAGCGTGTCTTGGTAAGAAGTCTTTGGGAAATGACAGCAATTCTCACAGGAATCACTGAGGTTGCTGACTCATCTGCCTTGGCCCAAATCATTTTCCTCCTAAAGATGAATGCAGACATTTTCAAATTAAAATGTTCTATTTTTAATAAGCGTATGATTTTCTTTGTTTCCATGGGTACATGTTTTTACTTAATGTATTGTATTCCATTAGGGTGAATCTAATTATACCAATAATGGGAGCTAATTGCTCATTTTTTCAGATCATAGAGAAATTATTTTATAGAGGTTAAAGAAACTTTAGCAGTGATTTAGTCTAATCCCCTTATTTTATGCGTCAGAAAATTGAGGTTCAAGATAGATGGGACCGGATTTGGTTCATAAGTCTGGAAAATGACACATCTGAAGACCCCAGAAATGGCTTGCACATTTTTCAAATGCTTTCATCTTGTGGGAATAGTATAACCAGAAAGATCTGAGGGTGTTGTAACACTGTGACAAGATAAGGACCCCTGATGTGACTATCCATTTAAGGCCACCCCAACTGTAACCTTCTTCCCTTTGCAGGAAGCCATACAACCCAGTGGAAACATGGGGGCTGATGACAGATTGGGATCCCTGAGGCTGGGGGTGGGGTGGGTGGCTGGGGGTCTGGTGAGGTTAAGACTAGGGGAAGGGGGAGGAAGAGGGTGAATATAAAACCAATCGAGGAGGGTGCTATGAGGGGGAAAATGGAGAAGTCAAATGACTGTCAGGTCCAGGGATAAGCCAGTGATCAGGAGCTTGTAACCACGGAAACAGTGGAAGATGAGGAACAAGGTAAGGCTGGGGGACAGGTACCAGATGCTGAAAGTATCTTTCTGTAGCAGTGGTTCTCAGTGAGTTGTTCCCAACCAGTAGCATCAGCACCACCTGAGCACTTGGGGGCCGTCCCAGAGTTCCTGAATCAGAAGCTGTGGTAATAGCAATCTATTTTTTTAACCAGCCCAGTGGATGATTCTGATGCACATTTAAGTTTGAGGGCCAGTGGTCCAGCACAGTGGTTGTCAACCTTTGGAGTTGCACATTTTAAAATACCCATATCTGGGCCCTAATCCCAAATATTGATATGACTGTTTTGGGGTGGGATCACGGGTATCATTCCCCACCACCCCCACCACCAAAGTTCCCAGGTGATTCTAATGTGCTGCTAGGGGAGACCACTAATGTAGGTAATTGAAAAAAGGTTGGATGGCCTCTGCTGGGTGTCCACTCTGGTTTCTCTGGGGTAAATTTCAGCTGGTACCACAAGGAACAGATGATTGGTGCAGAGAGGAATTGCTGGTCCAGAAGCTCTTACCTGAGGCTTTTGGCTTTTCCCTTGACTTCTTTCCTCCAGCCTGCCCTCCACAGAATAGCACAGGACATTTTAAAGGGGACAGTTTCTCCTCACAACCACGGAAGCGAATTCCTGGGAGTGCCTCATGGTTTCTTCATTTGGAGAATTGCAACCACATGGTGATTCTCACTGGTTCCTCGTGCGTGGGCAGATGAAGGAAAGGGGAAATGGGGTGATGTGTCCTTGGACACTACTCTGGCTGATGGAGGGAAATATATGAAGAGGCCCGTGACTCCACCTTTCCTTGACCTGCATATGTCCATAGGCTACACCTTGCTGGGAAATTCCATTAATTCTCATTATGTTTCTCGCCAGCACAAGAAGGCAAATGGATGCGTCTTTAAGACCTGCAGCTCAGGGAACTCAGAGCCCAGGCTGTCACAGCTCACCTTCAGGTTCACCTGTAACCATGACAACTGCATTGATGCAAGTTGCCATGGAACATAATTTAATCTGGATCAGATTTAAAAAAAGAAAGAATGGAGCTTTGTCTCAGGAGACTATTGGAGATGGAATCTCTGGTGATATGCTCTTAACTACCATACTCATTTAATTATTTTGCTTGTGATTTCCCTGGGGAGGTGTTTCTGTCAGGAGTAACTTCCTGGGAAGGCTGGGGAGTGTTTGCATGGAAATGGTTGGTGTTAAGGAATCCAGTGGCTCACATGACCTTGAGTAGCCCTTACATGGGAAGATTTTCACCATGTCCCCACAAGTCCATCTTATTTCCACTATGTTAGTTCTAATGGGGGAAATATCAGACTCCTCATTTTGGAGCTGGAAGGTGTTCGGATGGGAAAGTAAGATGAGGGAGGTAAGCGATAGATCTGAACCTACTAGGGGTTTAGGTCTTGAGTGTATACAACCAAAATTAGGGAGCCAGAAAAAAACTAGGAGGGCATGAGAAGAAAGAGATACAATCAAAGAAATAATGGAAAAACCCTGTAATCTTACATTTAAATAGGAAATATCAGTAACTCATTATTTCTTTTGTTTCTTTCTAAAAAGTTTTTCCCAGCTATTTGCTGAAAATGTCTAGTAGCAATGAATTTTAGTCTCTAAATACCATTTCCCACTCAAAGGAATCAGGGCTCCTTGAGAAATGACTGATTCCACACCTGAGGCAGAAAAGGTACCACATGACCCTGGGACATGTGGTTGTGCTAGAAAAGGAAGAAGCTGTCAAATATTAATGGAATCTTATCAAAGGCACCTTTGGGTCAACTTGAGGGTCTCCCACTGGCTAAAAGTGGAACAACTGGACATGAAATTGGAATTGGACTGCAACTGGAATTGACAGAATTGAAAGTAAAAGATCTAGGTTTGTAATGACACTTAAAAGAAGAAAACTACTGGCCAGTCTTTGGATGTTGCTACGGATCCCAACAAAGAAAGGAAAAGAATCAAGCATTTGTCCTGTCTCTCCTGCATGATCTGTTTTTCAGGGGACCCAAGAGTTGATGAAAGTTCATTGTAGAAGGCAGAAATGTCCCTGATATTGGCCATAACGACTTTTTTCTAGATATGTCTCCTGAGGCAAGTGAAATAAAAGCAAAAATAAACTTTTGGGACTGCATCAAAATAAAAAGCTTCTGCACAGCAAAGGAAACAATGAACAAAACTAAAAGGCAGCCTACCGAATGGGAGAAGATATCTGCAAATGACTTACCTGATAAAGGATTAGTATCCAAATATGTAAAGAACTTATATGACTCAGCCACCCAAAAATAAATAATCCAGTTAAAAATGGGCAGAAGACATGAACCGATATTTCTCCAAAGAAGACATACAGATGGTCAACAGACACATGAAAAGATGCTCAACATCACTTGTCATCAGGGAAATGCAAATCAAAATACAATGAGATACTACCTCATATCTGTTAGAATGGCTAAAATCAAAAACACAAGAAACAACAACTGTTGGTGAGGATGTAGAAAAAAAGAAACCCTCTTGCACTGTTGGTGGGAATATAAACTCGGGCAGCTACTGTGGAAAACAGTGTGGAGGTTCCTGAAAAATTTAAAAATGGAACTACCCTATGATTCAGTAATTGCACTACTGGTTATTTACCCCCAAAATACAAAAACACTAATTCAAAGGGATACAAGTACCCCTATGTTTATAGCAGCATTATTTACAGTAGCCAAATTATGGAAGCAAAGAGTGTCCATTGATAGATGAATGGATAAAGAAGTGGTATATATACACAATGGAATATTGCTCAGCCACAAAAAGGAATGAAATCTTGCCATTTGCAATGACATGGATGGAGCTAGAGAGTATAATGCTAAGTGAAATAAGTCAGTCAGAGAAAGATACCATATGATTTCACTCGTATGTGGAATTTAAGAAACAAAACAAATGAGCAAAGGAGAAGAGAGAGAGAGAGACAAACCAAGTAAGAGACTCTTAACTATAGGGAACAAACTGATGGTGACTAGAGGGGATGTGGGTGGGGGATGGGTGAAACAGGTGATGGGGATTAAGGAGGGCACTTGTGATGAGCACTGGGTGATGTATGGAAGTGTTGAGTCACTATATTGTACACCTGAAACTAATGTAACACTATTAACTATACTGGAATTAACATAAAATAAAATAAATGAAAAAAAGAGAAAAAAACAGCAAAAACAACAACAACAAAAGTTGGTTGTAAAAAATTCCAGCTAATGAATGCAGATGGAAGGATACAATTAGTAAATCTTTTAGAGTAATGTAACTAGTAACAATCAGCTGTGGATGCTGAAACCATTGGGTGAAATGTTGATGAGGTGTTTTATAAGGGAAAAATTGGGTTGATAGCACTTGAATCCACTGATTGATCTTAGCATTACTAAAAGTGGAACAACCAGACAATTACAAAGAAGGCAATCTTTGTCCCTATGATCAGGACACTCCCACCAACTAGAGACTGAGGTTATAGAAGTTCTTTCCACCCTTCAGGCAGTATCAGCAGGGCTCAGTGGGAGCCCCAGCGGCACCAGATACATCAAGCACACCAAGTTTCATCAAAGAGGCTCTGAATATTAAACTGTCATTGGAACCACAGCTCACAAAAGTAGGCCAAGACCTGTGTGTTAAATCTAAATAGGATGACTGCCTGCAATCACAGAAGAACTACATAAGAACTGGAGTCTCCTAACTTAATAACCGAAGTATCAAGGGTGCAGTAGAAAATCACCCGTCATATCAAAAATCAGGAAGACACAACTCACATGAGAAAAGATAATCAATTGACACCAACACCAAAATGAATCAGATGTTGAGATTATCTGATAAGGATTTAAATCAGCCATAAAAGTACTTTAACAATAACTGAAAATTATCTGGAAACAAACAAGAAAATAGAACATCTCAGCAAAGAAATAGAAGTTATAAAAAAATCAAATGGAAATGATAGAATTGAAAAATGCAGTAACAGAAATTAAAAAAAAAAAAGTAGAGATGACAGAGGATCCGTGAACTTCAGGACAGATCAATCAAATTTCCCCAGTCTGAGGAACAGAAAGAAAATAGACTGAAAAATAAATGAAAAGAGCTGTCCTTCAGCAGGTGAATAGTCAAACCGTGCTGCACCCATACCATGCAGTGCTGGCCCACAGCCCAAAGGAACAAACTACCGATACATGTGACGAGTTGGAAGAATCTCAACAGCATTATGCTGAGTGACAAAAAGCCAACCCCAATAGGTGGCAGGCTGTGTGATTCCCTTTATATAACACTTCTCAAATGACAAATTATTGAAATAGAAGACACCGATGATTGCTAGGGGTTCAGGACAGTTAGGATGTTGGATGTTGGCAGGAGGGAGGTGGGTGTGGTTATAGAAGCCAACACCAGGGATCCTTGTGATGTTAGAACGTCTTGAGAGGTGGTGGATACACAAATCTACATATGACCTAAAATTGCATAGAACCAAATACACACACACACACACAAGTACAAGTAAAACTGGGGAAATCTGAAAAAGATTGCTGGATTGTATCAAAGTCAAAACCCTGGTAATGACATGGTATGATAATTTCATTGGGAGAAACTGGGTAAAGGGTACATGGGATCCCTCTGTACGACTTCTTACAACTGCATATAAATCTATTATCTCAAAAAGTTTCATTTTAAAAAAAGCAGGAGATTGCTCTGCTGGGTAATGGTTGTGCTGGTCCTTGGTCTGTTTGCCCTTCCTCCTCCCCCTTCCTTTACCTTCTCTATATCACCAGGGTGGCAGATCCACACTGCAGGCACATTTTCCAGAGACTCTTGCTCTCAGGCTTTAAACCAATCTCAGTGGGTGCAAGACAAGGGTGCAGGAGGAGAAAATACTTCCTTCTACCTCTCTATCTCAAGTGGCCTTTCCAGCAGTGACTGACATTCCTCATGGCTCCAGCTTCTGCCAGATGAGCTTCCCTGGAGCCACCTAGCCTCTGGGCTCTAGTATGCTTCCAGCCTGGGGTAGATAACTTCCTGCTATTGATAAACTCTGAGGTACATCACCAATCCATTTGACTTCTCACTTCTTCCTTTCTCTGATCAACAAATTCCCTACAATAAATCTCATCTCTTTAATACCCATCCTTGAGTAGACTCTGACTGGTACAGACAGCTAGACTCTGACTGGTACAGACAGCTTGGTCCATAGGGTCTTCCTAAAGCCAAGTTAGAAAAAGGGAAAGGAGCGGGTGGGTTCGACCCTGAGGAACCCAACACAGCTGACATGTACCCCTCTAAGAGATTGTTATGGGTTTAATTGTGTCTCCCCAAAAGATATGTTTAAGTCTTAATACCCAGTGCTAGTGAATGCAACATTATTTGGAAATCATGCAGATGTAACTGAGTTAAGATGAAGTCATAATGGATTAGCCCTAAATCCATGACCGGTATCTTTATAAGAGAACGGGGAAAGAAATTTGGATACAGAGACACAGACACACAGGGAAGAAGGCCAGGTGAAGAAGATCACAGAGATTTGAGTGCTACATATATATGCCAGGGGAACACCAAGGATTGCCAGTAATTCCAGAAACCAAGAAAGAGGCATGGAGCAGATTCTCCCTCAGTGTCTTCAGAAGAAATAAACCCTACTGATACCTTGACTTTGGAATTCCATCCTCCATAACTTTGAAATAAATTTCTGTTGTTTTAGGCCACCCTGTTTGTGGTACTTTGTTATGTCAGCTTTAGGAAGCAGGAAGAAAGCATGGGTGCTCCAGTGACCCTGCCTGCCTAAGCCTGGGAGGACCCCAGTGTTTGTTGTTCTATTTCCCCGCCAACTTGGCTATAATGGTGATGACAGGAGGCTGTGATGCTCATCAATTCAGAAGGATACTTCATAAATCCCCAAGGGATACTGTAGAATGGTGTAGAATGATGACTGCTACCAAAGATGAAAAAAGGCTGTGTCAATGGACCCTTTATAAAAAAGACAGGAGAATCCAGAAGCTGTGCTGAGCCCGAGGAGGGGCTGTAACATTTAAGTAGAGGCCAGGGTGCGGTGGGATTGTGCCCTGCCTATGTCCCCTCAGCCCACCCGAGAGGACGGTGGACAGTTCATGGGCATGCTGAGAGGGTCCCACCATGCTGCCTGGGCATTCTCTGGATGCAAGACTGTGTGTGGTCTGTGTGGGGGCAGGCCAGAAGTTCCAGGGAGTCACTGACCACAGGCACACTACAACTAATAAGGAGAAAGAGTTGGTGCATAAATATCTCAGCTTCCCAGCCTCTTGGTGGGACACTTCTGACGTGGGTTCTGTAGAGTTACTTAGAGGGTCCCCAGCAGGATTGACCCCACTTATGCACAGCACCGGTACCCACTGCAAATCTGATCATTGTCATATTCTCTATAGGCTTTCCTCCTTTCTTGGACTCCCTCATGATACTTTTTGGGGAACCCTTTCCAAATAAACTATGTCCAAATCCTAATCTCACGGTCTCCTTTTGGGAGAGTCCAACATGACACAGATTCTCTGACATGTTGAGACTGAGTGAAGTCGGGGCATAACCACTCTGGATATCAGCCGTGAGATATGTACAAACGTCAGGGAAGATGTCCAGGCGGCAGTTTGTTTGCAAGACTTAATATAAATACCATGTTGCTACCTTTTCTTTCATTGCCACTCCTGTTTTCTGTGTGCTTTGGTCATTCTTCAACCAGAGGAATGGATTATTAACCTACAGTAGAAGTAGAAGCTTAGACTCAAAATGTAAGATGAAATACACTTTATCAATGGCTGGAAGCAGGGTGAATAGGAGAGTAAGGGAGAAGAAACGGTTATGTCACCCCTGGGGAAAAATCCTACTCATAGAGGTGTCAGAATAACTTTCTAAAGAGGGACCAGGCCACGAAAACAATCTGAGCAAGGACAGGATCAAATAGCATCAAACGAACACATCAGCCAGTCAGTATTCCTTCCAATTGCTACTGTTGCATTACGAATCACCTCAAACATAGTGACATAAAACAGTACTCATTTTCCTATGACAATGGATTCAGTGTGTCAGAAAAGCAGAAACTTGCACACCAAACACAGCTTCTCTCCTCTCCAAGATACCTAGGATCCAACCTGGGAGGGCCTGAAAACTGAGGGTAACAAGATAGCTTGGTTTCGAAAACAGCTGAAGACTAAGTACTTCATATCGGATGACTGATGCCAGACAGTAAGTGGGCACTGAGCCAGGGCTGTCAGAAAGGACAGGTACTTGAGCTTCCTCACACTACGATGGCCGTGTTTAAGAGAAAGCAGTTCAAAAAAATCAGGCAGGAGGTATATTGCTAACTGTGAACTTCACATGTAACTCACATATGCCTTTTCCAGTAACATCACACGTTAACCTAGAACCAGAGACCCTAAATGAAAAACAATGCAGATATTGCCAAGAGTAAGCAGGAAATACATGGACATGAAGCCACGAAAAAAATTAACAAAGTCTGCAGAGGACAGTTCAGCAGAAGAAGACAACGGGATAATAAACAACTAATTTATTTATTTTATTTATTTATTTTAAAAGATTTTATTTATTTATTTCAGACAGAGAGAGAGAGAGAGAGAGAGAGCATGAGCGGGGGAGGGGGCAGAGAGAAAAGCAGGCTCCCGGCTGAGCAGGGAGCCCGATGTGGGGCTTGATCCCAGGACCCTGGAATCATGACCTGAGCTGAAGGCAGATGCTTAACCAACTGAGCCACCCAGGCTCCCCAACAACTGACTAAATTATAACCACACACACCCCCTTTCCCCCACAGGCACATAGAGATGGAGGAGTGTAGACTGCCTTGCCAAGATCAGCCTGGGTGGCTACTGGGGCTCATCTCCAGCAAGAGACACCACCTGGGACCCTGGGTAACTGGTCAGTGTGGGACCCAGTCAGAGAGTCTGACAGTCTACACAGATGGGGTGTGCCCATGGCCGACTTCAAGCTGCCATCCCAGCAGGATTTTGGGGGGAGTTGGGCTGCCACGTCCCTGAAGGTGATGACACCAGTCCTGGACCCACCCGAGCTCCAGGGGCCTGGAGGGTCCTAGCTGGTCTGGGCAGGCTGATGGCGTGAGTGTTGCCTATGGACAGACCCGCGCATGGGTCAGGCGAGCCAGAGACCTGGCACAGGACAAGTATGCGGTAAGACCAGGTCAAGGGAGTGAACGGGCTGTTGGGGGTACAAGTCCTGTGCCCGAGTCCAAGCGCTGCAGTTCAGCAGGGCACTTGTTCCCCCTGAGGCCCGAGCTGGGAGTCTGGACTCCCTTGCCATGGTGGGGCTCATTGCCTTGTGGCTGGGGGTTGGAGGTGGGGCAGAAGGGCCCCCAGAATAGCACACACCTGGGGGCCCTGATGGCTGGAGAAGCTGGGACCCCCATGAGTCAGCCAAGCGAAAGGGAAACTGCCTGTTGTCCATTTCACTGGGCTGCCTGGGGCTCACAAAGCACCTGCCTCAGTGGGCTCCCTGTGCCCTGAGTCCAAGCAAGCTGGTTGGGATGCTGCCTCCCCACCACCTCCTCACCCTTGCTCGGAGGCCTCTCACCCCCTGTGGAACCAGGTGTGGACAGCGCCCTGGCACTTGGCAGCAGGTCAGGAGAGCCGAGGAGCCTGGGAGCTGGAACAGGGCAGCTGTAGGGTGAGGCAGGGTGCCAGGAGCCAGGCCTCTGCGGGGAGCCAGCATCTGCCCAGTTCCAAACCTTGTTTGACACCAGTGTGTGTATGTTACCCCTGAAGTCCAGTCTAGAAGAAAGAGGACTACCTTGCCCAGGTGGGGCCTGGGTGAGTAGTCTGGGCTTCCTGCCACAGGAGACACCTGGGGACTTTGGTTGCTCTAGGAGCCAGGGACCCTATGGGGGGGCTAGCTCACAGAGGCCAACTGGGGCCAGCTTATTATAGCTGTGGTTGCAGAAGGAACTTCAGGGGTGGTTTTTGTCTAGCAGAAGGCTATGCAGGTGCTTTGGGAGCTGCCAGGGATCCCAGGTCCCAGAGGGCCCAGGCTACTGGAGGGGGGCTGCCGTGCTGCATGCAGACTTAAGGCAGCCTGGCAGGTTCAGGGGAGCCCAGGACATGTACCCTGGCAGATGTGTGGAGAAACCCTGTGGTGGGATCTGTGTGGGGGTGGTAAAAGACACCTGCCCACTTCCAAGGGCTAATGTACCCATGCACCCTTCCCCCCATAGGTCAACAGAGGTGGAGGAGTGTGGACAGCCTTGCCAGACCAGCCTGGGTGGCTAGTGGGGCTCACCTCCAGTAAGAGACAACAGCTGGGACCCTGGTCAACTGGTCAGCATGGGACCAGGTGAGACAGCCTAGGCAGATGAGGTGTGCCCATGGCTGACTTCAAGCTGCCACCCCAGCAATTTTTGGCCTAGAGAATGATCAGAAGATGCCATCTGGGAGGGATTCTTTTATAGCCCCCATTTTCCAAAATCACTTCCCAAAATAGTCTGAAAAGCAACAGCCTCTGTAGGACATGTGGTAAGGTTGGTGTAGAGAAAACAGTTTCTGTGTTCTCCCAAGAAAGCGTGTGATGTCTCCAGTTTTAATCTGTGACTCCTGCAACATGGGCTAATGAAATAAGACTTTTCCAGCACTAATCAGCAACCAAGGTTAAGAGATTATTGTCCTTTTGGCCTGGGACCTCTTATGACAAACTCCTGAGAGCTGGCATGGCTGGATACAGAGAATTTTGCTTGCAACTGCATTTATTGGACCCTCATCCTTTTAGTCTACTTTACAGACCACCAAGGTGCACCCAGCAGGTGCATCCTGCAGATGGTTAAGACCAGAGAGAATATTTTACTGTTCACAAAGCCAAGCTCATAGGACATAGAAGAAGATAAAAAGAAAAACCTCAGTTGGTTTTCACATAGGGGAAACACGGCAAAATGCAACAGAGTCCAGTCTGATGAGAACTGCTAACTTACCAGTCTGTGAGGCCAGCTCCAACAGCAGGCCAATAGGGCCTATGCCTATGTTCTTCCCATGTGGCAATTCCTTTTTACAAAAAATGACACAAAAGACAATGACAAAGAAAATGTGAGCATCTCTGGGTAGAACAGGACCAGTCAAGCCAAGAGTACTTTATCAAATTTACCAGAGTCGCTAAGCTCAAGGAACCAGTTCCACAAATTATTTTCTCTTACTGATATAAATTTGGAGCCAAAACACCTCTCACCATTCTTGCTTCTATTAGACCTGCAGGCAGAGAGCTGGGGGAGAGCGGGTGTTAGTTAACAGGGTGAAGATTCTTACTTTCTGCCAGCTTTTGTCAGATGTCACAGGATTTCTCAGATGCAGCGGCGTCCAGCCAGTAAAGTTTATCCAGCTGTCTATTCCAACTGCTGGGGAGGAAAAATTTGCCTCTACCCATCAAGTTTCTTCTAGCTGGTCTGAGAATTAAAGGGATATGAAGCAGATTAACAGAAGACAGAACACAAAATTTAATTATGTGTGAATGGAGGCCTAATGGTAAATTTGAGGACAAAAAGCAAGCAGTTTTTTCACTTTTTAGCCAAAGAAACAAACTTTGAGGAATTGACAGGTCAAAGAAAACTTATGTTTGCAAGCTTCAATTAGTAAGGAAATCTAACAGAATTTGGGCTGGAGAAGCTTTTACTTTTTATGTCCTGGGATGGAGCCCCTCATCAGGCTCCCTGCTCAGCAGAGAGTACTTCTCCCTCTCCCTCTGCCTCTCCCCTCTGCCGTGCTTGTTCATGCTCGTTCTCTCTCAAATATATAAATAAAATCTTTTTTTTAAAAAAAAAGAACTACTAGAAATAATAAGGATCAAAGAAAAGGGCCGTGTATGAAAAGTAAGGAAAATAGGATGTTTTGTTTTGGATAAGGCATGGTATGAAGGACACCAGTGTGTGTGTGTGTGTGTGTGTGTGTGTGTGTGTATCTTTGGGAGGGAGGGGAAGAAAAAAAAGTAATTTTGTCCTAAAGTAAATTCATTGTTCCAGAATAAGAAGAAAGATAGGACAAACCTAAATAGACATAGAAAGTTGTAGAAGTTTTATGGAAAAAGTATCTTGAGAAAAGAATTTTATATATGGTCAAGTTGGCTAAAAATTATAAGGGTTTTAAAGTTAAGCCTTACTACCAATAATGTACTTATGTAAAACTAAAAATTATCACTTATCTGTTAAAAGAATGAATTTTCTTGGACTATTGGTTTGCTTTTGATAAAATATTGTGAAAGGCTTTACCTTTTTTTTTTAAAAGATTTTATTTATTTATTTGACAGAGAGAGACACAGCGAGAGAGGGAACACAAGCAGGGGGAGTGGGAGAGGGAGAAGCAGGCTTCCCTGCCGAGCAGGGAGCCCGATGTGGAACTCGATCCCAGGACCCTGGGATCATGACCTGAGCCGAAGGCAGATGCTTAACCAACTGAGCCACCCAGGCACCCAGGTTTTACCTTTTAAAATAATCTAATTAGAAAGCAAATATTTTGTGTTCTATCAAAATAATTTCTTGTACTTCATGTTAATCTTTATCATCATATCTTTGATTCTCAAGCAAATGAAGTCTTCTGATATTAAGAGAGCTAAGTTTACCTACAATGATGTAACAACCCATTATATTTGCTTTTGAAATCTTTTATTGTCACATTATCAAATAGACAAGTAAATATTGTTTCAAATGGTCTGTGATCCTATTTGGGCAAGTGTCCAAAACCTTTTGAGATTTTTGACAAACTTCTTAAAATCAAATTCTAAAATAAAGTCTTTTTGACCTGAAAGTAAATTGGAGAGGGGGGGATGTTACACTAATTAACATTATTTGGTATGTTATATTACATGGGCAGCATTATTAAATAAGAACACTAAGCCTCCTCTCTCTCTTTCTCTCTCTCTCTCTCACTCTCTCTCAAATAAATAAATCTTTTAAAAAATAAAATTTAAAAAAAGGGGCACCTGAGTGGCTCACTCAGTTGAGTGTCTGAATCTTGGTTTTGGCTCTGGTCATGATCTCATGGATCAGGGGATCTGGCCTGTATCAGGCTCCACACTCAGCAGGGAGTCTGCTTGAAGATTCTCTCCCTCTGGGGCGCCTGGGTGGCTCAGTTGGTTAAGCGACTGCCTTCGGCTCAGGTCATGATCCTGGAGTCCCAGGATCGAGTCCCGCATTGGGCTCCCTGCTCGGCGGGGAGTCTGCTTCTCCCTCTGCCCCTCCCCCCTCTCATGTGCTCTCTCTCATTCTCTCTCTCTCAAATAAATAAATAAAAAATCTTTAAAAAAAAAAAAAAAAGATTCTCTCCCTCTAACCCCTCCCCCCTACTTGTGCACATGCTCTCTCTGTCTCTGTCTCTCTCTCTCTAAAATAAATGAATAAATCTTTAAAATAAAGAATACTAAGACTTCTTTATGTGGTATTTATATATGCATGTAAGTGTTTTAGAAATTATATCAAATTCCAAAATTTCTAATTTCCTCGTATAATGTTATCAGTCATAATTCTAGTGTTCTTGAGATGTGTGTCACAGAAATAACAAAATTTCTTTCTCAGTGACATAATGAACTCCCCTCAAGTCTCTAACCATTGCTCTTTGCAAGTATTTTGTCAGCGACAAACAGTTGTTTCAAGTGCTTCATCTTCAAAGAAATTTGTGAGGAAGACTTTGATCAATTGAAGATCATAGTTTTGGATCAACTGAAGATCACAACATTGAACTCATAAGAATTTCTGAAACTGTAATGGAAAACTGCTTTCATATTCTGTTTCCCAGGGTTAAAGGACCCCTATTCTCCTCTCCTTTAAGCTATCTGTAGCTTAGGGCAATTTGGTAAAGCGAACTTTTACAACAAAGATTGAGACATTTATCTTTTTCTCCCTACCTGAGCCCTCCGGAACTCTGAAACTCTTCTCCACTCTTCTCATTCTTCATGACAATGTATGTATTTGCATCGGTTCTATAAGAATCTGTTCTCCTTGTAACAGAACTCACACTGCACCTGGCCTCTTTTTCTTTGACCCACGGTTGGTAAAAGGAGACACACCTCAATACTGTAAAGGCCTAATTGCTTGTTAAAATAACCATGCTTTGCTTAGAGCAGTCGCCTCACAGCTGCTCCAAGGTTATGAAGACCTTCAACATCACACCTTGCAACCCGGGAACTTCATCTACTGGAAAAGACATCTCCAGAAAGACTCTCTTCAACTCCGCTGGAAAGACCCAACTCAGCTACTCTTAACCAATGCTCGTGCCACCGCACTTCAAGGAATAGACACTTGGATTCACTTGTCACATCTAAAGAAAGCACCAAACCCCAACTGGACCTGCACCCCAACTGGTGACCTGAAAGGAAAGATTTCTAAAACTTGAAGTCAATGAAGGAGACAGCTTTCCCAAGACGGCCAGGCCAGACACTGCTGTTTCTTTTTTTCCCCTTCTCACTATTGAAAACACAGTGCTCTTCTCCACATTTCTCCGTCTGGTGCAAAAGAAAGAAACCTCTCTGAATGTTGGATCTGTCACTGGGAACTCCAATCTGTTTATGATGTCGGAGGCCCCTTGGCCTTACCTGTAATTATTTTCTCTTCAGTCCCCAGTGTCACTGCTGATTTACCTGCAAGCCTCTGGAGGTTACCTAGCAGGTTAGGTTGCTACAACCAGGAGTGCATGCTTGTTTCAACCTTTCCCCAGGCATAACCCTACCAGCTCAGCTAAACACCTCCGCCTCTGGCAATCCTGCTTCCCTCGCTTCCCACCCTCCCTTTCCTTACCTGAATGTAATCTGTTTCCCTGTACCCAAGGGAAAGACAAACAGGTCTATGCTCCTTTGTGAGGTTTTCAGAAAAGACTCCTTTTGGAAGGGATAATCTCTGCTAGAATGTCACCTCAATGCCTCTGACCCATAACTTGAACGGGTCCGTTAGGACATTCCGCTAATGAATCTATCAGTAACCTTAACTGGAGTCCTCCAGGCTTCACTTGGTTTCGTTTGTGTTTGTGGTAGACAGCATTTCCCAGGGGGGCACACAAATGTTGACAGCCGGCCAACTGGAGGTCAATGCTTACTGGAATATTTCACTGTCTTCATAACATGTGTAATAAATCAAAAGCCCCCCACCGGTCCGCTCCATTGAGCCTCCATGGCTGTCTTAAGTGGGACTTCCGGGAGGCATATATGACTGAGTTTTCCTCCCTAGGCAGAGATTTCTCTCATGGATTGGAGTAAATGCCAACAAAGGCAAGATCAGAAATCTCTCCCCAACATTAAGAGAGCTAGCTGACTCCACAGCTAAAACACTAACAACCCAACAATGATCACTTGACTCACTGGCTACAGAAATTCTGGATAATTGCATAGCTCCTGCTTATCTCCTGGCTGAACAAGGAGGCGTTTGTACAGTAGTGAGTGGCACCTGCTTCACATGGGTAAACTCCTCTGGGGAAGTAAATACCTACCTGCATAACATCAGAGAATAAGCACTTTGGCTACAAAGAATTCCACTTCATGATCTGTGAGCCTTGATCTATTTAGCTGGCTACCTTCAGGTTTGGGCTCTTGGTTTAGGACTAGTATGCAAACTGGGTCATAATTCTGCTTTTTCTCTTATTTTGTATAATCAGTTTTAAACTTTGTACCTGTTGTCCGCCAAATCCCTGCATAGCTAATGTACCAAATAGGGAGATGCCGGCTCAGTGCTTCAAGATGATCTCCAATACTTACAACCTCAATAAGACACAGATTTTAGGGATGCCTGGGTGGCTCAGTTGGTTAAGCATCTGCCTTCGGCTCAGGTTATGATCCCAGGGTCCTGGGATTGAGCTCTATGTCGGACTCCCTGCTCATGGGAATCCTGCTTCTCCCTTTCCCTCTGTCCCTGCGCCCGCCACTCATGCTCATGTTCTCTCTCTCTCTAATAAATAAAATCTTAAAAAAAAAAAAAGGCACAGACTTTAGGTGGAAGATGCCTGAGAGTTCTCTCTTCTTCCCTTCCTCGTTACTCAAACATGGCCTCAGTGGTTTCCAATCAGTGCACTTTCCCCCCCAACAGGTGACATGACAACCAGGACAAAACCACTAAATGCACAAAACCTTACCCTGGATCAGCGTTGCTTTTGAGAAAAGCTCTTGATCAAGGGGGGCAAGTGCGAAAATGGGGCAAGGAACTCTCATAAAAAAGGGAGTCAGGAAGCCCTGAAGGGGGAGCTCTCGTGTACGAAGCACTCACTGAAGCCTGCTCAACTAGGAGGAAGAACAAGGGAGGACACTTTTCCCATAGGAATTGTACCTCCTGCCTTTAAGAAAAAGATCTTTCCCAGCCACAGCAGCAACGTGCTAACCACCACTTGCAGCCAGTAAGAAATCATCATAACCTCGAACTCTTGTTCTTCTCCAACGAACTTTGGATCAAAACAACCCCTCCTTAACTTCTTGAAACCTAATAAAAGCTGACCTTCCCTTGATCTCTTCAGACTTGCCTGTGGTTTGCCATAGTTTGCTTGTCCCAAATTGCAATTTCTCTGCAATTCTCAAATAAATGTGTTTTGCTGGTAAAATAACTGGCTATTTTATGTTCAAGGCTGACATCCCCAAGAGCCTCTCAGACCCAGCCTCTCAGGACGACAGCCCTGTTCTAGGTCCCTGGATCCCTGAACTTCGCTACATGTGCATATGCACTTCGTGCTCTTTGCCTGACCTGAGCAGCCCAGGCAGTCCAAGGGGCTGGTGCCACCGCCAGGCACCAACTCATGCATCGGCTGCGTGTGGAGGGGGCCCACCCCTGCAAATCACTCTTAGGTGGCAGCTGCAGATTGGCCAATCTCAGTCTCCATTTAGACTCACTGTCTGCAGGGGTCCCAGGCTTCTCCAGCAACCAGGACTCCCGGGTTCCTCTTAACAGGATTATACCCCAGCCAACCCCACCTGGCCAGCATCCGCCAGCCCTGTCTTTGAAGGGAATATGCGCACTTTTATAATTTAGAGCTTAAATTGAGGCAGATAATGTCACTGGCAGGACCCCCTGCACTCAGGCCTCACTATCAATTTTATCTTTCAGAAACTAGCAAATTTCTGGAACAGAAAAAGAAATAAGCTCCACCTGGCCTAGATAAATTGGAGCTCACCCACCAGGGGGTGCCTGCGCAGCTGAGCCGTAAGGAGCTGGACAGTTACATGACTTCATGATAATTTTAGGATCCCCGCCCTGTTAGGAACATAAGCCTCATTAACATAATGATGCATGTACAAGTATGTTTTCTAGGGGCCCATGCACAAACCTATGCTTGCCTTTTATATATAATGATGAAACTCCACCTCTGAAATATTCATCCCAAGCTCCTGATTAACAGAATCCTGTTCATCCCTGCTGAGGGAGTCGTGGCTTGGGAAGTGATTCCCTTAGTTGGTGCAAATGAAGTTTCCTGTGTGTAACAACTCCACCTGGTGTAGTCCATATCTGCAACTTACCATTTTATTTCGGTCACAGATTTTGGCAACCCGGATGGGACACTCATCCTTCTGAGGCTCCATCCTCTGGTTACCTGGTTTCCAAAGAACAGAGCAGTGGGCTGCAGTAGCTCATCCCAGGCTAACCTGTTCATGCTACCAGGGCTGGAACGGATTCCTTGGAGGACTTTCCCTTCTTGGTGCCTGTAATCTCCGCCCCCCTGAATCCGGATGCCTTGTTCCTTGACTGGGAATCAAACCTGACTTTGGCAGTGAAATCACTGGACCCCTGTAAACCTCTTGGGAGCGGGGAGGGAGTTGGAAGGAAACCCTAAGGAAAAATCCAGAATATGGGGGTGAGGACAGGTTCATCCCCAAGGAGAGCCCCCTGGACTGTATCCTCCATAACTGGAAGGCTTTCCCCCTTAACCTGAAAGCAGACAATCTTCTTCTGTAACACAGCCTGGCCACAATATACCTTAGAAGATGAAGAGAAATGGCTGGAGAATGAAACTTTAAATTTTAATACCATATTGCAATTGGACTTGTTTTGTAGAAGAGCAAGGAAATGGGAAGTGTTATGTTCAGTGCTTTATGACGCTAGATCAGAATAAGGGTCTACAGAGGAAAGGTCACATATATAAAATTAAGGTTGAACCTAAAACCTCAAAAATGCTTCCCGTATTAAAGGATCCATCTGAAGAAGAACTACTTTAAGCTAGAGAAAACCTAGACCCCTTTCCCCACCTCTAAGTCAGTCACAAGTTCTAAGGGGCCCTTACCTTACTCCCCTGATACTCAGACCCAACTCCTTTGGTCCCATCTGTACCAACTCCTAATCCTTTATTAATGCCCCCCCCCACACACACCAACAGTCTCTGATTTCTCCTATATCCCTTTGTCCTCCCTTTCCAGATAGCACCACTAGATTAGGGACCAGTTTGAAGCCTCGGACTGGAATATTTCCATGAAGGCAAGTACCTTATGGTGATGGACATCTCATTAATGTGCATGTCTGGTTTACAACTTCAGACTTACACAGTTGGGAGGCATCGAAGGGCTGTGGGCTGACCTGGTTGAGGTTGTGAATCTAATGCACGGCATCTTTTCTACACATAATCCAACTTGGGAAGACATCCAGGCTTTGTTAACCACCCTCCTAATGGCAGAAGAAAAGTCTGCCATATTAACAAAAGCCAGAGAAGAGGCTGATAAGGAGTATGAGCCCAGGTCAGGCTCCAGAAGACCAAGTTGAGGAGACAGTACCAGGGGCTGACCCTGAATGGGATCCTATCTATTTAGAAGGGAAGGAAAACTTAGGACATTTCTGGAGTCTGCTTTTGAAAGCTATGCAAAAAGTAAGTAGACCTCCTATACACTGGTCCAAACTAAGGGAGATTTGGAGAGGACAGGTGAAACCCATCAGCTTTCTTAGAAAGGCTGCAGGATTGCCTGAAATGGAATACAAGTTGGAATCCCAAGGCCCAAGGTAGGCATGTGGTCCTCAACACCTAATTCATATCTCAAAGTGCTCCAGATAGCCATCTGGAACTTCAAAAATTTGCCAGAGGTCCTGACACTAACTCCACTCAGCTTATAGAAGTGGCCTTCAGAGTGTTCAATAACAGGGAAATGATGGAGCTCTCCAATCTACACGTGGTACCCCAGGGGAGGAAAAGAAGACACTGTGAGTGAGTGCCCCTGGCCCCCGCCATGGTACCAGGAGAGTGCCAACAAAGTTAGGGTCTAACCAATGTGCATACTGTAAGCAAGAGGGGCATTGGAAATGGGATTGTCCAAATCACACCCAAAAGAGGAAGGGGATAAGCAAAACCAAGACATTCCTGTTGCCCCTCACTTGAGATGAGATTGATGGGACCATGGGGCTCCTCCACTGTCTCAGGCAATCAGATCCTCATCTCCCATGAGGAGCTCAGGGGAACCTTAGCAATGGAAGGAAAAGGAGGTTGAATTTTTACTTGATACTGGAGCCACTTTCTCTGTATTGAACACCCAAAAGGGTAGCCTTTGTATGGAAAATGTAACCTAAAAGGAGTCTCAGGAAAAGGAGAGACCAACAGATTTCTGGAGCCTTTGACCTGTGAAATAGGGTCCAAGTTACTAAAGTTCTCTTCTCTTTAGGTACCAGAGTGCCCTGTTCCTCTCTTAGGATGAGACATTTTATCCAAATTAGGGGCCTCGATCAGTTGGGAACAGGACACTATAGAAATCTAAGTCCCCAGGTACAAGGAGATGAGATTCCACAAAATGTTTTAAGCCAAGTTAATTGAGAGGACTGGGTGCAAGGACGAGTGGGAAGTGCAGTCAGCATCATGGCTGTGAAGGTAGCATTAAAGCAGCTAGACCACTGGCCCTGGGTAAAGCAATACCCCCCCCAAACCAGAAGCTATAAAAGGAATCCTCCCAGTAGCAAATAGGCTCTTCGAGCGAGGGTTCATCAGGCCACGTGGGTCTCCATGCAACATCCCAATTTTACCTGTTAAAAAAGCCAGGGAGTGAGGAATACAGATTTGTTCAAGACCTCTGCACTGTTAATGAGGGTGTTCAAGACATACATCCTGTAGTACCCAATCTATATACTCTATTAGTCAATTTGCCAATTAATAATACATAGTACACTATGCTAGATTTAAAAGATGCCTTTTTCTGTATCCCATTAAATCTGTATCTCAAGAATTATTTGCCTTGGAGTGGGAAGACCCTGGCTCCCATCATAAACAGCAATACTGCTGGACTGTTTTATCCCAGGGATTCAAAAGTCTCCCCACTGTCTTTGGGGAAATCTTAGGACAAGATCCAAAAGAGTTAAGTCTAGAAAAGAGCACTGGACTACTGGATGTGGATGATATCTCAACACCCCGCCCCACTCAGGATATTCCTGACAAAAATACTGTATTTACATTAAATTTCCTAGCCAGAAAGGGATCCAAGGTATCAAAAGAAAGGCCCAGATTTCAAAGGAAGATGTACAATACTTGGGGTTTATTATTTCAAAGAGACCAAGAGGCCTTCCTCAAGAAAGAAAAATGGCAATATTGTGGCTAGCCCCACCAGAGACCCTCAAGCAATTACATGGGTTTTGGGGAATGGCTAGGTTTTACTCTATCTGGATTCCTAATTTGGGGCTAATTGTCCCAAAACCCTTGTCTGATAAACTTCAGGGAGCTGAGACAGATCTGAGTGGGATAAATCATGTGATCAAGTCTTCAATATGCTTAAAGCCCCACTTATGAAAGCCCTGACTGTAGCATTATCAGACCTTGACAGGCCACTGGATTTGCTTGACAAGCATTACCAGACCTTGCATGAGAGACAAACAAGAGCTATAGAGGTCTTAGCCCAAATGCTAGGGGCCTTAAAAAGAAGGGTAGCTTATTTCCCTAAACAACTGGACACGGTGGCCAGGGGTTGGCCTTCCTGCCTGAGAGCCATAACAGTCCCATGCCTCTTGATGAAAGAGGCCAAAAACCTAACCATGGGTCAGCCTCTGACCGTCTCTGGTTTCCTGGTAACCAAGGGCCATCTGTGGCTGTCCCCATACAGAATATTGCACTATCAAGCCATGCTGATAGATGCCCTTCAGATGCAGCTGAAGCCATGTCACACTTTAAACTGAGCCACCGTACTTCCTGACCTTGACCAGGCTACCCATAGTTGCCCAGAAGGAACGGATCAGGTTTACTCTAGTCGCAGAGATCTCCCAACTGAACCTCTGTCCAGTGCAGAAGTCTGGTTCAGCGAGGGCAGCAATTTCACAGAGAACAGGCAAAGAAAGGCAGGTTATGCAGTGGTGTCCTTGAACACCCTCACAGAGGCTAAGAGGCTGGCCCCAGGCAGCTCAGCCCAAAAGGCAGAAGTAATTGCACTAACCAGAGCCTTGGGATTGGGTGAAAACCAAGCGCTAACAATCCACACTGATTCTAAATATGCCTTCTCTGTCATCCATGCCCAGGGGGCTGTATGGAAAGAAAGGATTATTGCACAGGGGAAATCAAGAAATCAAACACAGCAAAGAAATCCACAGCCCACTAGGAAGCAGTGCACAAGCGTGGTGGCAGTGGTCCACGTTAGGGGCCACGAGAGACGAAATCCAGAGGGAGTAAAGGGAAATAAATTGGCTGACCCAGCCACTACCCCCTCTGTGCCTCTGTGTAAGTTTACTCCATGCACTCTCGTGGGGAGACCACCAACAGTCCCCGAGAATGAGAGGACAGACAATCAGAGGATGGACAGTAAACGACAATGGCAAAGTCTGGGCACCTAAGCAGACTGCTTACGGGCTTCTTAAGAGTACACATGACTCAACTCATTATGGCAAAGCAGCTTTATGCCTATGGTTAACAAAGGTTTTAAAAACTCTGGGGAATAAAAGGGAGAAACTATCGACAAAATAGCAAACCGGTGGGCCTACTGCCAGACAATGTGCAAGCCAGGCCTCTGGTACCCGCTCCAGCCAAGGCAGCTCAGACTTGTGGAACACTACCGGGGGAAGACTGGCAAATAGATTTTCCTGTCATGTCAGTGGCCCCCGGGGTTTCAAACACCTCTTGGTATTTGTAGATACCTTCACTGGACGGGTGGAAACCCTTCCCTGCAAGACAGAGAGGGCAAATAAATAACAAGGGCCTTATTAAAAGAGACAATTCCCCGACTTGGGGGACGCAGGTCAGCGCTCCAAAATCACTTCTAAGGTGGCCAAAGTTTTGGACATTAAATGGAGGTTACATGTCACCTGGAGACTTTAGGCCTCCAGAAAGACAGAACGGACTCACAGAACCCTGAAAGAGACCCTGGCCAGAGAAAATGGCTAAAATTATTACTAATAGCTCTCACCAGGATAAGAGCCTCCCGAAAGGGTAAAGTAAAATGTAGTGTGTTTGAGATGACTTCTGGGAGGCCCTTTCCTGAGGTCTCTGCCTCCTCCTCCCCATCACACCCTGTGGCTTCTCTGGCCATCAAACATGTAACTGATCCCCAACACTGGGCGGAGGCACTCAGCAAGTATAGAAACTTTGGCCTCCTTCTACCTATTGAAATTAACCTGAAATTAATATGGCCCTGGGGACTGGGTGCCCCTCAAAACTTGGAGGAGTGGGTCACCGCAGGACCAGCACACCCAGTAGGGACAGGACTCTGCTTGGTACTATCAGCCACACATTCTCCTTGAAAACTAGAAGGGGTAGCCCCTTGACCCACCGCTCTAGAGTAAACACGGCACCCACACCAACAGCTCGGGAGGAGACGCTACCAGCACCAGCTGACAACAAATACAAATACAACTATGAGCCTTTCACGGACCTGGAACTTCTGCTACAGAGCACCTGCTCTGCTGTCTTGGTTTCTCCAATCCTATTGTCCATTCTGAAGCCCTGTGAGTAGAGGAAATCATTCCTCTGCAGTTATTAGCAGTCAACACTCCAGCTCATTGTTAGTATATAGGAAAACAGCAACTACAGATAGTTTTCTAGTCCTCTTTGCTCAGCCCCCACCACCAACAGCATGGCAACCTAATTTTTGTTTATATTACTGAGGACATACAAAAAAGGATGGAATTTTACTAATTATTGGATTTTCCCAAGCAGCCTGAGATGAGGCATGGGGCTTACACCTCCCTAAAAGGAATACTTGTTCCTCTGGATGAGGTCTTAAGGAGTAAAGTTTATAAATGAAATCCACAGAGTCCCAACCCATTAACAGGTGTCCAATGACATCTTCAACCCCATTAGGGCCACAGCAAAGGAAGCCAATAAATCTTTGTTTTAGGGCCATTCACGTGGTATACCAACATTCCTCCTCAAATAGATTAATCTGTCACTTTTAACTGTGAATCTGGTAACACTAACTCCATCTTCAAACGGGGACTTTCGGTCCCCACTTGGACCAGTTGCCTGATGGTGACCTGGCTTTCTCCAGCCATCAAGACTCTCCCGGGTGTCTCTCATTCCCAAGAACCCCAACATCTTCCTGTGCAACCCCACCCTGCCAGAGCAGTCCAGATTTCTCTACATCTGCCCTGGGGGGGGGGGTGGGCAGGGGAAATGTGCCCATTAGTGTTGATTGGCCACACGTCACACACATGCCCAGTACCCTCAAGCATCCCGGTGCCCCGATCTCTCCAGACCCTTGCCTTGTTCCAGGTCCCTGGGTCCCCTGAACTTTGGGGCTGGCACATAGGCATCCCTTCAGCCTGCCAACGACAGTCCGTCCCCTCCAGGTCGGTACAGCTCTGGTTGGGTCCAGAACTCCCTATGTTTCCCCACCATGGAGGAGGAAGCCCACCTCCCAAAACTTCTCCTGAGGAGGTAGGCTTACCTAGGTGACTGGCAGTCCCCATGTGGGTCTGATGGGTCATCCAGGCTCCCAGGTGTCTCTTATTGGAGGCTACCCAGGTAGCCCTCCAGGCAGGACCACCCAAAGGCAGTCCACACTCCTCCAGCTTTAGTTTCATACGGGAATTCTTGCACAGTTTGTTTTATTGCACTTAGCTTTATTTTGCTGGGGAGATACTGTTTTCTACAAGCATGTTTTGTGTCTGATATGTGTCTATCAAGCTGTGCCATTTTTCTGGGAGCATGGCTCACTTCGTGTTTCTTATTACATTCTGGTAAATTTGCAACATTTCCAATTTTTTCATTAATATTATATTTGTAATGTGATGTGTCATCAGTGATACTAGAACTGGAAGTTCAGATATAGTAATCTTCTTTTTAAGGAATAAAGATTTAATTAAGGGTACCTACCTTTTTTTTTTTAAACAATGCCATTGCACACTTAAAACACTTCATATATTACAAACATAACTTTTATATATACCTGGAAACCAAATATGTCATTAGACATCTTTATTAGGATAATTGCTTTATTGTGGTTTTTCTGGAATTGTACCTGCAATGTCTCTGACATAATCTTGGAGTGCTGAAGACTTTTCTGGTACCCTATTATTCAAGATTCTTATGGTTGCACCTCCAGTTGGCTTAAGCAAAAGGAGATGTATTGGTGCACTTGATTAAAAGGTGTAAAGGTTGAGCTAACCAGATTTAGTTCTTCAGAAGATGTGGGTGAGGATGTGTCTCTATGTTTTGATTGTTTCTTCTTCCCTATAGGCTTCATTCCCAGGCAGTCTGTTCTTCCCATTGTCTCTAAGTGAACCACATGTACTCCACGTTTCTGTGCTATCAGCAAGGTATCCCCAGCAGAGAGGTGCTCTTTCTCAGTAATTTCAGCAGTCCAAAATGAGGGAGCCTTGTATATTTCTAGATTTGACTATATGCTGACATATACAGATATATTTGACTACGTACTGACATATTTAAAAAAAAACTGTTTCTCTACTTACTACGTTTCTGATACCAAATGTGTGAGTGTTTTCCCTCACATCAACAAATTTTCCAAGTCTCCAGACTCCAACTTGGCGTTTTTAAATTTAATTCTATTCGATCATCTCCTATCCATACTTGAGACTCGCTTCAAATACTGGTCACAAGTAATGGGTTCCCAGGCTATCCACCTTCTGTCCAAGTTGGCTACAAAGTCAGGGGTTGGCTCAATTCCAACCCCTCAGGCTTGCTTATTCGCTGCAATGGGTCACAAAACACAAGAGAACATTTAGTATGTTTACCAGTGTATTGTAAAAGATGTAAAGTATATAGATGAACAGCCAGAGGAAGACATACAAAGGATAAGATCTGGAAGGGTCCTGAGTGCAGGAACGTTTGTCCTCATTTTGGGGTGTACCAACCTCCTCCTATGTGGGTGTATTCAGCAACCTGTAAGCTCTCCAATCCCCATATTTTTATGGAGGCTTCATCACAGAGGCCTGACTGATGAACTCAATCTCCAGCCCCTCTACCCTCCAGAGAGGATAGAGGGGGTGGGGCTGAAAGTTCCAAGCTTCTAATCATGGCTTGGTCTTTCTGGTGACCAGCCCCCATCCTGAAGCTATCTAGGAGCCCACCATGCAAATCTTCATTAATACAAAATGCTCCCCTATCAGGAAATGCTGCAAGATTAAAGAACTCTGTAAAAGACACTTCAGTCACCCCCATCACTCAGGAAATTATAAGGGTTTTAGGAGCTCTGTGTCAGGAGCCGAAGGCAGAGACTACATATTTATTTTATTATGTCACCATATGTATATTTTTGTACATGTATATTTGAATCCCTCCCTCCACATAGATATAATATTGCATACTCTACGCATTTTCCATCTCTCTTTTTTGTGTGTAAAATCATGTTTTAGATATCATTTCATAGCCCTTCTAGAAATCTTTCTCATTCCTTTTTATAGCCGCATAGCACTCCATCGTGTGGATTTATCATGCCTTCTCTTATAGATATTGGGTGGTTTCTCATCTTTTGTGCTGCAATGAGTAGCTTCATGCATATGTCTGTTCACATTTTTGCCAGAGTATTCTGAGATAGGTTCACGGAAGTTGGATTACTGGGTCACAAAGTAAATTCCTATGCACTTTTACTGGACAAATTTCCCTCCATATGGACTTTACCAGTGTGCATTTCCACCAGCAAGATCTGAGTGCCTGTTTCAGCATAGCCTGGCCAAGAGACTCTGTTGTTAAACCTTTGGATTTTGTCAATATGGGAGATGAGAAATTGTATGTCAGGATCAGTTTAATAATCTCTTGTTACAAACAAGATTGAGCATCTTTTCATATGGTTAGGGGACACTTGCATTTCCTTTTCTTGTCAACCATCTTTTCAAACTTCTAGTGCATTTTTCTATGAGGTTGTTGGTATTTCTACTCTGTGTGTATTTCTTAGATCTGCCTATTCAAAGGGTGTAGAAACAATTAAATGAGCACCCCTAGCACCCAGAGTGTAGTTTTCAAAGACTATTTCCCACTGGGAAATAAAGGTTCTTTGGGGAAATGGTTGCTTTCAACCCTGGGATAGAAAAATACAATGTACAAAATAAGCCTGGAACATCTTGTCAGATGAGCTAGTAAGGAAGTTATCAGAGATTGACATTAAAAGTGTTCAGAAGCCAGGGGCGCCTGGGTGGCTCAGTTGGTTCGCTTGACTTGCTTGGGATGGAGCCCCACCTCAGGCTCCCTGCTCAGCGGGGAGTCTACTTCTCCCTCTCCCTCTGCCCTTCCCCCGTTCATGCTCAAGTGCTCTCTCTCTCTCTCTCTCAAATAAATAAATAAAATCTTTTAAAAAAGAGTATTCAGAAGCCAACATGAAGAGGTTGCACTGGTCGAATAGGAGACCATCTGAGCCTTAAAAATTTCAGTGGATCAAAACACATAAAATAAATTAAATCCACAAGTCCATAGTGGTGCTCAAAATATTATTTGGAGACTGTTGCAGGGTGTTAGTAAACAAACTCATTTGGAAACCTTGAAAATAGAGATAAAGAATCAGCTATGTATGCTGTCTTTCTAGTACCTCTACTTGGGGAAGTAAGGTACATGAGAGGAAGTGTTCTTTACAGAAGTATTCCAGCTAACACATCAAGAAAAAATGACAAGGGGCTCCTGGGTGGCTCAGTCCATTGAGCATCTGCCTTCGGCACAGGTCATGATATCAGGGTCCTGGGATCGAGCCCCGCATTGGGCTCCTGGCTCTCAGGGAGGCTGCTTCTCCCCCACCCCCACCCCGACTCGTGCCTTTCTTGCTATCTCTCTCTCGCTCACCTAATAATAAACTCTTTGCAATGACAGAAATATATTTGCACTGACCAGTACAGCAGCTCTTAGTCAACATATTGTGCAGACCAATCTGTGAACCAAGAATGAGCTTTTTCTTTCTCCAAGGCCGGTCCTAGGAAACTCTCCATGAGGCGATGGGTGTGGATTGATGTAGGAGAGTAATGCAGCAGGAGCAGGTGCTGAAGGAGGAACAGGTGTTAACCAAGTCTGAGCCATCTGCTTATGTACCTTGTTGATGCCTTCTAGACCCACTCCAATCTGATCTAGTAGAGACCACTACCATTTGAGGATGGATTGACGCTGCACATGACTGACCTATCAGAGAGCATCCAGGTCATAGAGTTACTTGATTTCCCATATTCAAGCATTCAGTTTCTATCAGGGCTTAGTAGCAAACCAGAAACTGTTTCCAGAAAGAATAATTAATAGCAGAAGAGGGCATGGCTTTGCTCCCAAACTGTACCTATCCATGCTATGATGTTCCTATGGTGGCCACTGGAGGCTTTGTCTGGTACTTATATTTAGCAAAGGACATTCAAGTGTTACATCAAAAGTACCAAGTGGCAGGGGGGCTTGTACCACAGGCTGGGTTTACTGCATAGTGTTTTATTACTTGAGGAACCCACTCAAAACTGGCTTCTTTATGGTCAGTGGGTTGGAGCAGAGCACTAAAACATTGTATAATTTTGCCTTCAAAATCCAAAGAGACTAAAACTATAAAACTCTTAAGAGAAAACGTAGGCATAAATCTTTGGGACCTTGGATTAGGCAAAGATTTCTTAGAAATGACACTTAAAGCACAGCAGCCAAAGGGGTGTGGGGGGGCGCGGAAACAGATGCATTTGACTTCATCAAAACTAAAAACTTTTGGGGTGCCTGGGTGGCTCAGTCATTAAGCGTCTGCCTTCGGCTCAGGTCATGATCCCGGGGTCCTGGGATCGAGCCCCGCATTGGGCTTCCTGCTCGGCGGGAAGCTTGCTTCTCCCTCTCCCACTCCCCTGCTTGTGTTCCCTCTCTCGCTGTGTCTCTCTCTGTCAAATAAATATATAAAATCTTTAAAAAAAAAAAACTAAAAACTTTCGTGCATGGAAAGACACTCTCAAGAAAATGAAAAGACCACTCACAGAATGGTAGAAAATATTTGCAATCATTTATCTGGGAAAGGTCTAGTATAAAGTTCTAAGAAGTTCTAAAAAATTCAACAATAAAACAACAATAAAAAGACAACTCAATTTAAAAATGACAAAGCATCTGAACAGAAATTTCTCCAAAGATATCCAAATTCCCCATAAGCACCCCATAAGCACATGAATCATTAGAGAGAGGCAAGCCCAAACCATAATGGGATACCTCTTCTTACCCACTAGGATGGCTCTCTTAAAAAATGGACAAGACAAACGTTGGGGAGGATATGTGGAAACTGGAATCTACGTTTGGAGTGGAAATGTAAATGTTAAATGGGGTAGCCACTTTCAAGAGGAAGAAAGTACTGATACTCATGACAACATGGATGAGTCTTGAAAACATGCTAAGTGAAAGAAGCCAGTCACAAAAGACCACCTGTTGTGTAATTCTGTTCATATGATATGTCCTGAATAGCAAATCCATAGATAAAGGAAGTAGATCAGTGGTTGCCAGGTGCTGGCAGGGAGAGAGGGAGGGTGAATGGGGAGTGATGGCTAAGGGGTTTGGGAGTTTCTTCTTGGGGTGATGAAGATGTTCTGGAATCAGATAGTGGTGGTGATGCTTGCACACCCTTGTGAATATACTAAAAGCCACTCAGTTGTACTTCACTCTTCTTTAATCTGAAAACAGTTCTTCAGTCTTTGTCTTTCATGACATTGACATTTTTGAAGAATAGAGGTCAGTTATTTTGAAAACACCCCCCGATCTGAGTATATCTGGTTTCTTCATGATTAGATTATGCATCTTGGGAGAAATGATATTGTCTCGCTCAGTGCATTGCTTTAGGAGGCACCTAATGTGTTTTCCTGATGTTGGTTTGTCCCAATATTGGTGATGTTGACTTGGATCACTTGATAAAGTTGGTGTCTTCCAGGTCTTGCCACTGTCAAGTTACTATTCTCCCCTTTATAATTACTATGTAATTTGCAGGAACAACTCTGATACTATGTAAATAACTTATTCCTCTTCAAAACTTTCACTAGTTTTAGCATCCATTCATGGTTTTCTAAATCCTCTGTGGTTTAAAATGAGTTGTTTCTACTCAGACTATAGGCTGTTTAAATATATTATTGTCTTACTCCTAATGCCAATTCCTCTACAAAAAAAAAAAGAAGAAGAAGAAGACGTTTTCAAAAAGTTTTGATCACAAGAGAAGCATCCAGGCTGAGGAAAAGTTTGACACAAAGAATTAAAAAGCAGCAGGATGCTCTCTCTTTTCTGTTCCCTTTTGTTTTCAAAGGTGAGCTCTGTGTCTAGACATGGAAATAAACACCCAATTGTTCAGTGTAATTATATCTATTGTTTATGGGGCTGAATCAGGCTGGTGGGGGAGGATTGACTAATGAAGGTTAACACTGTTTTTTTCTTCCCACTCTGGCACAGATTAGAACAAGTACAGCTTTGGAAACGTAAAATTATGTGTTCAATATCTTTGTTAAGCCCATCATTTGATTTCCTTTTATTGTGGTCTTGGTGATGGTGGGTGCAGATTTATGGTGAGTCAAGCGGCTTAGGAGGGATTCTGGAAATAAAATGCTAGAGGAGTGAGTGATGGGGCTCCTCTGATCTCTCATCAGCTTCCTAGCCACCTTCACTTCTGTCCTCTAAAGCCTCGGTTTCCTCATCTGAAAAATGGGAGTGTGGGTAATAACAGGACCCCACTGATTGTGTAGCTGATTAAACGAGATACTACATGTGAAGCACTTGGTACAGGGTTGGCTCCTTGTAAGCACTCTGTCATGTTTGTTTTTATTATCATTATTGAAGTCTCCAGAAAGAGAAGGAAGTGACTGGTGCCTAAATGCCCGGGTTTAAATCTTACCTCCCAGGAACCAACGGTGTGAGTTTCATTATTTATATCACTACTTGATGCTTCAGCTTCTCCATTTAAAAAAAAAAAAAGTAATATTAATAGTAGCATTTTTACATGTTGTCCCGTGGGGAATTTTAAAAAGACAACAGCTTCTAGCTTTGTTAAATTCTCAAGAGTTAGAAGCACACAGTTTTCCCTCCCATCCAAGGAGGGCAGCCAGACTTGACTACAGGGCACACAGGAAACCAGACTCTTAGCAAAGGCAAGTGCTGTTGGTAGATGTAAAATAGATCTGGGTTAACCTGGACGAAGAAGGAGAAATCCCCAGTGGCCTTGATAAGAATGGCCAGTATTTTTTATAGCTCTTACTAAGTGCCAGGCACTGTTTAAATACTTCACAGTGTTAACTCACAACTCTCTGCCAAAGCCTTATGATGTAGTTTATATTATAATCTCTATTCTACAGATGAGACATCTCGGGCACAGAGAGACCACAGCTGGTAAGAGGTGGAGCCGATTCCAACTCAGGCAAGTTCACACTTTTCATCAACAGGTTGGCTTTTAATATCCATAAATACAAGAAGGGTAGAACCCAACATCACTAGTTAGATCATCGTAGATGGTATTAAAAAGGAGACAATAGGCCGCAATAGAGTCACTTGTGCTAAGCCCACGTCACCAAACTGAGACCTACTGCCCAAATCAATGACAGTTTCAGCCTCTTTCTTCCAGGAGTGGAATGTTCAACTGCCAATTTGGAATTACCTGGTCAGCATTAGTGAGGCAATCCACCTGATGGGCCCCTGTTGTCCCCTAAAGGAAGGTGACCTTGCCGCAAACAATCCACTCTTCTTTATAACATCCTTGTCCCATCCTCTTCTGCTTATGAAAGTCTTTCACTTTGTACAGCTCCTTGGAGCTCCTATTTGCTAGATAGGATGCCACCTGATTCATCAATCAGTGAATAAAGCCAATTAGATCTTTAAAATTTACTCAGTTGAATTTTCTTATTTAACAACAGTCAGCAGGCACTTCTGTCTTGGTTTATGGAAACGAACTTCCTACAAGGTCTTGGCATCCTGGGAATTCACTGACTGCTTGTGGAGCTTGTGTAAGCTGGAGCCTCTGTGCAGACATCACCCATCATTGCTTTCTGTGAAGGCTTGTGCACGCACGTGAGAAAAAGCTCCTAGTGCTTTCTTTGAAAACAAAAGCTTTAGAAGTCCACAGCTCTGAGTACATTCTCCCAGATGAAAACAAACTCACCTCCATTTGCTAAATGTGGAAACCACAGGCAGCGGCTATCCAGCTCTTCTGTCCCACATTCTCTCCCTTGACCTATCTTCTCTTCCAGCGGTTGCTGCAGAAACCTGCTGTGAGCAAGTGTAACTTCACACCACCTTGCCTTAGCTGCCCTGCGTCCCTCCTGCTTTCTGCCCCTTCACTGAACATAATCAGTTTTATCAAATTTTTTTTCCTGTGGTATGTACTTCTGAGTTTCACTGAAGTCCTTCTCAACATAGATTGTCTCCCACAATTTTTCATTTTTAACCATATATATTGATTTTCACACCCATCTGGACTTCACTTGTGTATGTGGTATTGATGCAGGGAGGCCAGTCCAAGGACCCAGGGGGGTCCTGCTGAACCAGCCAAGAGGGTTGTTGGCTTTGTGCAAATGCGAGCCAGCCGGAAGTGAGAGAAGTTTACTGAAGATACAGAGAGAGCAGATACAGATGGAGCATCTGGGAGACTCAAAAAGGAAATGGAGGATGAGTCTCATCTTTGCTTGGGGGTCTGGAGTTTTTTGGGTTTTTTTTTTAAAGATTTTATTTATTTAGTTGAGAGAGTGAGCAAGAGAAAGAGAGCATGAGCGGGGGAGCGGGGGCAGAGGGAGAGGGAAAAGCAGACTCCCCACTGAGCAGGGAGCCTGACTTGGAGCTCTATCCCAGACCCCCGGGGATCATGACCTGAGCCAAAGGCAGACACTCAACCAACTGAGCCAGCCAGGCGCCCTGGGGGGTCTGCAGTTTTTACTGAAGACTGTGATCTGGTGCACATGTCCTCCCTGGCATCCAGGAACTGGTTGAACAAGGATGAGTGCTCAGGTGTCCTCCATAAGTCCCTTATGCCCTAGAGCCTGGGGTCTTGGTGTTCAAGGTTTTTGGAGTCAGTGGTCTTGAAGAATGTTCATGACCACCACCCCCCGCCTTGTCACTCTTTAGACGGTATCTACTGCGCTAGAAGACTCCAAAGAAATCATTAACTCCTTGACCTTTATAAGGAGGACATACACTAAGGCATATGTAAGGCAGGGGTGTAGGTCCTAGCAAGAACAGAAGCAGGAAAAAGAGCAAAAAAAAAGCTTTTTTTTTCCCATGGAGTCCCATTCAATCCATAATATACTTGAGCTAGAATATTCATAAAAGGACTATTTGTAACAGCATAAAACTGAAAACTATTCAACTCCTCATCAACAGTCAAACAAATAAATCATGCTATATTCATGCAATGGGATCCCATAAAGCAATGAAAATTCACAATCTATAACTACAGACAACAAAATGGGTGAGTTTTACAAACATAATGCTGAGCAAAATAAATAAAAAATGAAACCATATATACTGTATGATTCTATTTATATAAAATATAAAACCAGGCAAACTATTCAGTTAGAAGTTAGGAGAGTGGGTATATTGGTGGGGGGCATTAGTGACTGGAAGGGAGTTTGAGGAAGGCTTTCTGGAGTGCTAGAAATCGTTTCTTGATTTGGGTGCTGGTTACGTGAGTGAGTTTAGTTTGTGAAAATTCATTGAACTGTAAACACTTATATGTCCTCTTATGTCTGTTATACTTTGAATAAAACATTTTTAAAAGTCATGGTTATGACTTGAGGTTTGCTCTCATATGTCTAGATTTAATTTCTATGCAAAGACTGTTTTCAAAGAAGCCATCAAGCATTGTTAATAAGTCTACAAGGAATCAAGTGACAAAATATTTATTGGCATCAACTATGCTTACTTTGTTAACTTTGAAAATTACTAAGAATTCAAAGAGGGAAGTAAAACTTTTACAATTACTATTTATTTTTTGAACAGATAATTCAGATACATGGTACACAATCCAAATGGTCAAAAGGGTATTAAATAACTTTAAAACTATCCTGGGTTCTCTAACAATAACAATCTTTCTGGTTAAGGTGAAGCCTAGGAAACTACAAGTACTACGATGGGCATAAACTTGGCTCACAAGAAAATAATTCTTTTTCACAAGAATTCTTAAGAGTCCTTTGGAGATCCAGAAAGGCCCAGGCCACCATTTTTTGAGGAGATATATACATACATATTTTTAAATGCCCAAACATGGGCATCTGGGTGGCACAGTCAGTTAAGCGTCTAGCTCTTGATTTTGGCTCAGGTTGTGATCTCAGGGTCCTGGGATTGAGCGCCACATTGGGCTGCATGCTCCACATGGAGTTTGTGTAATATTCTCTCTCTCCCTCTCCCTCTGCCCCTGCCCCCCTCCCGCTCTCAAATAAATAAATCTTTAAAATGATCAAACAGGGTAACAAATATTGTAAGATATATTTTATAATGTATTTTATGTTTTTGCATTTAACAAATTTAATAATTTTAACACAAAGCAATCCCAAACAATATAACAGTGCAATTCACTGTAACGTCAAAAGTCCTAACGTATGTCCTCCTGACTATGAAAGTACTATCCTGGATTATGTGGACACATTAGAGAATAGAATAGACAAAAATCCCTGCCCTCACAGAGCTTGCCTTCTAGATGGGAGGAGATAGACAATAAACAGTAAATATAATAAATACACTAATTCTACAGTATGGTAGAGGTGAGAAGTTTTCATGAGAAAAAGAGTTGAGCAAGATGAAAATGTTTAGGGGAGAGTGGGGAGGGACTGCAATTTTAATGGGGTGGGCAAGTTAGGACTCCTTGGGAAGGTGCCAGCTGAGTGAAATCTTGAAGAAGAAAAGAGACTGAGCCATCTGGATGTCTGGGGGGAAATCATCTCAAATAGAGGGCACAGATGCTGCAAAGGCCCTAGCATGTAACCACACTGGCATGTTTTAGGAATATAGCAAAGACCAATGTCTGGAGAGGAGTGTGTGCACAGGAGAGTATTGGGAGATGAAGGAAAGAGGTACGGGGTGGGGTAGATGATACAGAGCCTCTTGGGCACCATAAGGACTATAGCTTTCACTCAGAGGAACGGAGAGTCATTGGAGGGATTTGAGCAGAAGGGTGACTTTAACACGATCACTCTGGCTGCCATGATGAGAATAGATTTTAAGAGGCAAGAATGAAAGTAGTGAAATCAGAAAGGAGCTAATTAAATAATCCATGTGAGAGATTATGGGGGCTTAGGTCAGGATGAGAGTGGCACAAATGGTTAGAAATGATTGTAGATGGACATATTCCGAGTGCAGAGCCAGCAGGATTTGCTGCAGACTGGATGGTGATGGAGGCCATATGAGAGAAAGACAAGAATCAAGGGAGATGCCAAACCAAGGACCGAGAGGTGAAAGGTGGAGGCCTGAGTAGGTTTGGAGTACAAGGTAAGGAGCTTGGTTTGAACTTGATAAGACTAAAATGCACTATCAGTCTCAAATACAGATGTCCAGTGGGCAGTTGGGCACAACAGTCTGGAGCTCAGGAAAGAGGTCTCAGTTAGAGATACTTGGAGAGTCATCAGCAGGCAGTGGTACTGAAAGCTATGAGAGAGGATGAGTTTGCCATGAGAGTGAGTATAGAAAAGAGGAGCGGTCCAAGATCCAAACCCTGGAGCCCTCTATTGTTAAAAGGTTTGGAACGTGAGGAAGAACCAGCAAAGGACCAGGGAGAGAACCAAAGGTTGCTGGGGCGGGGGGCGGGGGGGGGGGGAACCCTGGGCACTGTGGAGTCACAGAAGCCAAGTGAAACAAGTGTTTCCAGGATGGAGGAGCAATCAACTGGATCCAAGAAAGGGAAAGACTGAGAATGGCCATTGGGCTGACAATGTGGAGGTCATTGTGACCTTGACAAAGGCAATGTGGTGGGAACAGTAATCTATGGGCTTAAAACAGAGTTTAAGAGGGAATGAGGGGAAAGGACTTGATATCATGCCCTTCTGTAAAGGGGAGCAGGGAATTGGGACAACAGTTGAAGGGGAAGAGTCCTTGAGAGGGATTTTTAAGATGGAGAAATAAGAGCACATCAAATGGGGCACTAGGGCCCTATCCCTCCCTACCCCTATAAGCCTTGTATTAACCTACATTACAGTAAAGATGAAATACTTAGGGAAACTCCACAAATTTTAGATATTCTTGCTATTCAGGTCAGAATCCAGAAAATCTTATGTATTTCAAGTTTCAAGTTTGTTCAGATAGCCAGATTGGGTTTTGAGGGATTTTCTTTGGTAAAAAGCCAAGTCTTATAAAACTGTAACCATGAATTCTTGCTTCAGAATTGGGACCAATTCTGCATTCTTCTGAGGATTTAGGGGAAAGCCTAATTTCAGTTTAGAGTAATTATTTTAACAGCATACCTTCTTGATTAAGGCTGCTGGGGTTGGAATCCCAGCTCCACCACAAATTAGCAGTGTTATTTGGTATAAATTACACAATCTCTCTGGGCTTCAGGTTCCCCATCCCTTTGATAAAACCAAGGTAGTAATCATACTTAATCCATAGGATTATCATGAGGATTAAATAAAATAAAACTTTAGAACAGAACAGTGCCCAGAATGTGGTCAATAATAAATGTTCTTCACTTCTCATAATTCTGTATTCCCAATGAGCAGTGAGTGAATCGTGTTTTGGCATATTTTAATTACACCTGAGAGGCCATTTACTAAGATACACTTTTGGCATACAAACAAATGACCTCTTAGTCGATCTGTTTAATTTTTAAAAATCTGTCCTTTTCCACAAGGGCCTTCTTGGGAACCATGACAGTCCCCATCACTAGATGGCACCTGAGTGGCTCTGGGAGATGAAATAAGAAGTCTTCAAGAGCATCTGACCCAGCATCAGCTTACCAGCCTAAGAATCCTAGGTGGATTCTTAGGTGAGGTTAATTTGTCCGGTAAGGAATTCACAGAATGTTTCAAAATGTATTTGCCAATATTCAAAAATCAGGAGATTTCCTAGAAAAAACTGATTCCCAGCCTCTCAATAAATTGGAAGATCTGGCAAATCCGGGCCTGCAGTGGTGTCTCCTTTAGGGTGGGCTCTGGTATTCACTGGTCCAGCACAGACCCCACCACCCCAGCCCACCTGCTTCTCTCCTCTGTCTCTCTTTGGCTCCTCCAAGCATTTGAGTTTGTAACCTCTGATTAGTCCAGTCCTTCCCTTTTCACATGTGGAGGCTGAAGTCCTACAGAGAAGTTGAGGATTGGTACTGGAATCCTTACCCTCAGGCCAGGGTTCCTTTTCTAAACCTTGTGTTGTTTCTTTTTACATTGGTTATTTTCAGAGAAGGACTGGAGCTAAAGACAGGTAAGCCATAGTGGGAGAACTGAAATTTGGGGATCTGGGGGCACCACTGAGATGATTAAAATGAGGTGTGGGGAAAAGCAGAGGTCATAGGATTCTTTCCTTTTCCTGGTGAAAAATAACTTCATTATATTTTTGGGAAATAATGTATGTTCAGTGCAAAAGATTCAAACAATACAGAAAAAATAAAAAGAAGAGGAAAAAGATTCCCCAAGATTCCACTTTTATTTATAACTTCCATTTACATTTTGGTATATATCCTTCCAGCCCTCTCTCTGTGTATTTATAGATATACTTAATATGGGCACCGTATGGGCCAGGGAAGGCCTGGGAATATGGAGCTTTAGAATTCACATATCATCTTCATCAGCTTCCCTCCATCCAATTCTTTAATGCAGCCAACTGGGAGTTTCTTCAGTCATATGAAAGTGCTAAGCAAATGCAGCATCAGGCCTATTTCTTCACCCCAACTCCCTTCCAATCAGATTGTTATTCAGCTCACATATATAGAAATTCTACATGGAAATTCCAAAGCTGCCATTGTGCATGTTTGAAATTTTCCTAAATGAGAACATCCAAGTTGTTCTGTAAATTGTTTTTTTTTCCACTAATAGTATTCCTAGAATATCTGTCCCTAGTTTATAGATACTGATTTGAAAAAATAGATCTCTCACCTTCCAGAACATCCTTAGCATCCTCAAGATAAGCTCATTGGTCTCATAAACAGACTTTGTTCCATCTGACTGGTGACTAGAAAGTGGGGGGCACCTAACTGGAATCTGGAGTGCAAATTCTAAAGTCTATGTGATTGTTCACGGTACGCATTAATAAGAACAATTAGTTTCTCAATGATTCTATTGGTCAGGTTTTGATGCAATAATGTTATATAACAAACAACTCCCAAATGTCAGTGATACATAACAACAGACATTTTTTTTTCTCTTACTGGTCTGTGTGCTGCATGTGGGTTGGCCAGGCTTGCCTTGACCTTAGATTCTATTCTGGTCTGCTCCACTTGATTCCCTTCCAGGAGCCAGGCTGAAGGGGCGATGGCCAGAAATGCAGAAGGTTAAGCCAAATTTCACAAACTCACATACAGACATGTGAATGGTCAGGCATGACATATGTTACAACCAAACACATTCTTTAGACTAAGTCCAAAGCGAATGAGGTAGAGAACTGCTCTTTATCTGTAGTAAACCATGGCAAAGGTGGAAAAGGAAGAAAGAATCATGAATAAAAAAATACCACCCATCCCAGGGATGAACCAGGATGAAATGAAATTTAGACTGAGACATACTCTTGAGCCTTATAAATGCAGTTTGAACCCATACTGCTTGAGATTCACAACAGTTTTGTCAAGGCTACCCCTAAACAAAGACCCTTTGTCATCAGAGATCCATAATGAAGGGTCCTCTCTGATCATACTCACTCTGCCTTTACATTTTATATGCTCTATGCTCTTCTATCTATGCTCTTTATGCTGTTTAGAGTTACACACTTGGGTCTTTAACAAAGAAAAAGATTAAACTGCCCTATCACTTTTTGAATGTGGAGAGAACTATTTTCTCCTTTGTCTTTCCCTGCCAAAGTTGTACCAATCAGCAAAAATAAATCTTCCTGTGAATAAAAACAAAGAGTATTTGTTGCCAGGCAACAAATAAGAGCATTTTTTAATGTTTTTTTTTCTTTTTGGAAGGTATGGCATCTTGCTCCACCGTTTCCATAGAGAATCCCAACTGTCAAGATTAATCAAATGCTGGAAAATTGAAATTTATGCAAAGAGACTAGCTTAGTAAGCAATTACCTATGCTAAGGGACGAGCAGGAGAAATATTTAGATTAAACTTCTTACCACAAATGAAGCATTATCCCCTGGCATCATCAACTGACTCAAGTTAATACTTTCATGAGTGTCAACTGTTTTTCTAAAGGTATTGCAATAATATTTCATTAAAATCACAAATTACATGCATACCATTTCCAGTATAAGTCACCATGGATGTTTAGAATGCATATGAACTGCATCAGAATACTGTAAGAAATATAGAAAGCATGGTTGTAAACCAAGGTTTCTCTGTTTTGTTAGCATGTGAACAATGTGTAAATTTCTAAAGTTCTTCCCAATAAATTGATAAGAGAGAATACCCGAGATCATTCAGAAGAAGTAAATGGAGGAAGGGCAAAGTTCAGAGAGTAGTCTTATTAGATATTAAAACATGAAAAATAAAAAGAAAAAGGGGTGGCTCTGAGGAAAAAAACAGGCAGCCAAATGGAATGGAGAGGGAAACCACGCTTAAAAAAAAAAAAAAAAAAAAGACATACAATTAATTGGGTAAAGAAGATATACAAAAGACCAGTAAGTACATGCAAAGATGCTCATCACTTTGTCCATCAAGAAAATCAAAGCCACAATGAGATACCATTTTACACCCACTAGGAAGTTTATAATAATAAAGATAATGAGTATTGGCAAGGATGTGGATAAAATCATAACACTGTTGGTGGGAATGTAAATGGTGCAGCCTGTTTAGAAAAGAGTCTGGCAGTTCCTCAAAAGTTAAATATAACTGTTTGACCCAGTAATTCCACTCCTGGGTATATCCTCAAACGAACTGAAAACATATGTCCACATAAAAACCTGTACACAAATGTTCATAGCAGCATTATTCATAATAACCCAAATATCCATCAACTAATGAATGGATAAATAAAATGTACCGTATGTATACAATGGAGTATTATTGGGCTATAAAAAGGAATAAAGTAAATACACTACTAATGCATGCTACCACATAGATGAGCCTTGAAAACATTATGCTAAGTAGAAGGAGCCAGTTATCAAAAAATCACTTATTGTGTGATTCTTACATGAAATGTTCAGAATACACAAATCCATGGAAACAGAAAGTAGATTAGCAGTTGGTTAAGGCTGGGTGGTTGCTCAAGGATACAGGATTTGTTCTGGGGGTAATGAAAATGTTCCAAAATTGTGGTAATTGTTGCACAACTCTGTGAATATACTAAAAACCAATGAATTGTACACTTTAAGTATGTGAAGTATATGGCAGGTGAATTATATCTCCATAAAAGTGCTACAAAATAGTAATTGGGAAAAAGAAAGATGTTGCTTTGGAAATGGATTAGCAACTTGAAAATAAAATTAGCTCAGACCTTTAATCAATATTAAACTTGAAAATCATTTCCAGGGATGCCTGGGTGGTTCAGTTGGTTAGGCGTCTGACTTCAGCTCAAGTCATGATCCCAGGGTCCTGGAACTGAGTCCCACATCGGGCTCCCTGCTCAGTGGGGAGCCTGCTTCTCCCTCTGTCTGCCGCTCCCCCTGCTTGTGCTCTCTCTCTGGCAAATAAATAAAATCTTTTAAAAAAAGAAAAGAAAATCATCTCCAAATAAGCCAAAGTTAAAGAAAAATGTTAAAACAAAAAGATAGTTATGGCATGTAAGCCAGCACTAAGGACAGCAGGAAGGAAGATAAGGAGAAGCCTGGACTCTTTGTGACCACAGAATTGCCACACTAGCCCGGAACTACTTAGCTCTGGACTTTTATGTTTAAGCCACTCTTATTTGAGTTTTCTGTAAAATGTGGCCAAATTCTAATCCCAAAATAATAGTGTCTTATATAATTTTTAAACTTTAATTATCTTCAAAACTTTCTTTCCAGAAATTTACAAGAACTCTTAATAAATTGTATTCTAATTCACAATTTAAAAAAAAAAAGGTAGAAGAGGAAAACTGGGTATCCACATGCAAAAGAATGAAGCTAGGTCCTTACCTTAATTAAGTCAAAATGGATCAAAGAGCTAAATGAAAGCACTAAAACTATGAAACTCTTAGAAGAAAACAGTGGAAAGGCTTCATGACAATTGGTTATAACATCAAAAGCACAAGCAACAAAAGGAAAAAAATAGATAAACTGGACTTTATTAAATTAAAATTTTCATGTATCAAAGGACACTGTCAACAGAGTGAAAAGGCAACCTAATTGAATGTGAGAAAATATTTGTAAATCATATTTGACAGGGGATTAATATCTAGAATATGTAAAGAACCCCTACAACTGAATGACATGAAATCCCGATTGATTGATTGATTGATTTTTAATTTTTTTCTTTTTTGTTTACAGCTTCTTCCTCCTTCCTTCCTTCTTCCTTCCTTCCTTCCTTCCTTCTTCTTTCTTTCTTTCTTTCTTTCTTTCTTTCTCTCTTTCTCTCTTTCTTTCTTTTAAAGATTTTATTTATTTATTTGACACAGAGAGAGGGGGTGGAGAGAGCAAGCACAAGCAGGGGGAGTGGCAGACAGAGGAAGAAGCAGACTCCACACTAAGCAAGGAGCTGGATGCAGGACTCGATCCCAGGACCCTGGATCACAACCCAAGCTGAAGGCAGCTAACCAACTGAGCCACCCAGGTGCCCTGAAATCCTGATTTTAAAATGGGCAAAGGACTTGAATAAACATTTCTCTAAAGAACATATATGAGCAATAAGCACATGAAAAGATGCTCAATAACATTAATCATTAGGAAAATGCATATTAAAACTACAATATCATACCACTTCACACTCATTAGGATGGCTATTACCAAAAACAAAACAAAACAGATAACAAGTGGTGAAGATAAAGAGAAATTGGAACCCTTGTGCATTGCTGGTGAAAATGTAAAATGGTAGAGCTGCTGTGGAAAACAGTATGGTGGTACCTCAAAAAATTAATCATAGAATTATCATATGATTCAGCAATTTCACTTCTGTGTATATCCAAAAGAAATGAAAACAGGGATTTGAAAAAGTATTTGTTCACCCATGTTCATAACAGCATTACTCACAATAGCCAAAAAATAAAAACAGCCCAAATGTCCATTGATGAATGAGTGAATAAACAAAATATAGTACATCCATACCATGGAATATTATTCAGCCTTAAAAAGGAAGGAAATTCTGACTCATACTATAGCAGGGATGAACCTTGAGGACGTTATGCTAAGTAAAATAGCCAGACACGAGAGAACCTGAATATAATTTTTTAAATCCTAAATGCTGCTACTGTGCTATGGCAATATTTATTACAATCATGGGCTCTTTTTCTTCTAGAGTCAAATTCTCCTCCTGGCAAGCTGCAGATTTTTCTCTTTTATTGGAGTTAAACAACATTTAGAAGGTGAGGTCAGGTAATTATCTGTTTCAAAATTGGAAGGGGTTATGTTGATTGAGACACAAAATCTAATCTATCTACGAGAAATATATGTGAACTGAAAAAACAAAAAGGAATCCAAGAAGCTGTGTGAGAATGTTCCTGTTCCTGCAAAATGAAAAGGTGTAGTGGCCAATACTAGCCATGGTAGCTGGCTATGAACCACCAGTGCTTTTGGAAGGAAGTTGCATGAATAAAACCTCCAACTGCAGGTAGCCCTTCTCACTGCTGGGGAGCCACAAGAAAGGGGAATCTACATCAATGTCTGGGTCCTTCTTATGGGAGTCAGTAAGGGCCAATCACTGACAGCAGGCAACACAAAACGTGTTGATCATTCAGGAAGAATGACTCTGTGTGGGTAACATGGCACAATAGCCCAAAGCAAAAAGTGAAACCTTAGATGTTCAGAGGGATCCCCTGATGAAGTAAAAGGAAAGGCTCAGCACTTGACTAACGCAGGACCAGGAGGAACCAGCTATTGATCCCCTCTAAAATACTCCCAGCCACATGTGATGGGCCAGATTCTGCTCTAAAGACAAGGAGAAAATCAAGACAGGGTGCTAGGTTGTCTCACAATATATGTACTATAGGTTCACTGGAGAAATTTAATGGAAGACTCAGAGGGACTCAAATGACTTTTTTAGACAACTTGTTATTCTTCCACCTGCTGGATACTTCTTGGGCTAAGAAATAAGCACCAAAAAGCCCACTTCTTGGACTAACAAATACTCAGGGCTAAGTGTTTTGGTGGTGGTAGTGAGTTAGTTGTTGATACCACTTTCTGAGGATCAGTTTAACAATTTGTTTTCCTAAAATCGAGTTGCGGTTCAGTGAAGGAATGGGAGTTTTGAAGGGCAAGAAAAAGAAGGCGGAGCAAGAGACAAGAAAATGAGAGGGAGGACAGAAAAATGTTCAGAGAGGAGCATTTGAGAACAGGGCCAGGAAGGAAAGTAGGAAGAAAAGGCAAGATGGGCTATGGAAAGGGTGGGAGAAAAAAGTATATCCACAAGATTTTTGTTCAAATGGACCTGCCTTACAATCCCTACACAGCAAGAGTATTATTCAAACCTAGACTTGTGTCCATCACATTAGGCTTACTATACTGTCCAAAGTTGTATCAATACTATAGAAAAAAGGGGCGCCTGGATGGCTCAGTTGTTAAGCATCTGCCTTTGGCTCAGGTCATGATCCCAGGGTCCTGGGATCGAGCCCCGCATCTCCCTGCTTCTCCCTCTCCCACTCCCCCTGCTTGTGTTCCCTCTCTCGCTGTGTCTCTCTCTCTGTCAAAATAAATAAATAAAATCTTTAAAAAAAAATACTATAGAAAATGGATTTCTGTATCTTCTATTTAGACAGATATTTCAGCCCATAAATGTATTGTTTTCACTTATATGATAAAAAAAAAAACCCTAAAACAAAAATCTTGTTTGACCTCATATTTTTCCTCATAAAATAAATGTGATTTTCCAAAGATCCAGGCCCCCATGATGGTCTAGAAACTGTCACAAACCTGGATGAAAGAAATTGGCTTTAGAGTAAAAGGGATACATCTACACCAAATAGCTAAAATAATCTTGAAAAAGAAGTACAAAATTGAAGAATTCAAACTTCCTGATTTCAAAACTTACTACAAAAAATACAGTAATTGGACACCTGGGTGGCTCAGTTGTTAAGCGTCTGCCTTCGGCTCAGGTCATGATCCCAGGGTCCTGGGATCGAGCCCCACATCGGGCTCCCTGCTCGGCGGGAACCCTGCTTCTCCCTCTCCCAATCCCCCTGCTTGTGTTCCTTCTCTAGCTGTCTCTCTGTCAAAAAATAAATAAAATCTTAAAAAAAAATAAAGTAATCAAAATAGTGTGGTATTAGCATAAGGGTAGACAACAGACCAGTGAAATAGAGAATCCAGAAATAAACCTAAACATTTATGGCTAATTGATTTTCAACAAAGTTGTCAAGACCATTCAATGGGGGGAAAGAATAGTCTTTGTAGACCGAATATCCACATGCAAAAGAATGAATATGGATCCCTGTCTCACACCACATACAAAAGTTAACTCCAGATGGGTCCATGACCTAAATGTAAGAGTTAAAACCATAAACCCTTAAAAGAAAAAAAGGGGTAGGGGCGCCTGGGTGGCTCAGTTGGTTAAGCGACTGCCTTCGGCTCAGGTCATGATCCTGGAGTCCCGGGATCGAGTCCCGGGATCGAGTCCCACATCGGGCTCCCTGCTCGGCAGGGAGTCTGCTTCTCCCTCTGACCCTCCTCCCTCTCATGCTCTCTGTCTCTCATTCTCTCTCTCTCAAATAAATAAATAAAAATCTTTAAAAAAAAAAAAAAAAAGAAAAAAAGGGGTAAATCTTTGTGACCTGGGATTTGGCGATGGATTCTTAAATATGACACCAAAAGCACCAGCGACAATTCACTAGATAAATTGGGCTTCACCAAAATTAAAAAAACTTCTATGCATCAAAGGACATTATCAAGAAAATGAAGGGGCACCTGGATGGCTCAGTTGTTTAAGTATCTGTCTTTGGCCCAGGTCATGATCCCAGGGTCCTGGGATTGAGTCCCACATCAGGCTCCCTGCTTGGCGGGGAGTCTGCTTCTCCCTCTACCCCTCCCTCCTGCTTGTGCTCTCTCTTGCTCTCTCTCACACTCTCTCTGTTTCTCAAATAAATAAATAAACTCTTTAAAAAATAAAATAAAATAAAATGCTGTGACCTAAGGTGTGATATATCAGGTTGAACCAAGAAAAACTGCAGATATTCAAGTTTTTGTCCTATGAATTTGGCTATTTCATATTGTTAAACCTAGTAACTATATGCATTAGCTTTGATCTACAACACATGGAGGGAGTCAGTAGCCTTAGTCATACCTCAGAAAGGCATTCAATCATTTAATCAGAAAGTCCACACTTACTGAGTTTAGTTTTATATATGTTGGGTTGAAAGTACCTGCAGAATATCCAAGTGGATGTTCAGGAGGCCATTGGGTATAAGGCTCTGGAGCTAAGAGAAAGATTTAGGCTGAAGAATAAGTTCTAGAGAAATCAGCGCAGATTTAGTAACTGGAGCTGTGGGATTAGATGAGCTTTTTCAGAGAAAGCCTTCACATGACCCTGTTGAAAAAGAAGGTGAAAAAACAACGAACCAACCAATTGTCTCTAGATACGCAAATCACCAATTTGGCAAGGCAGTAAACATGATGAGTGACTCATATTTTCTTTGAAATGTTCTTATGCTTTTAATTTCCAATAAACCTAATTGCCTAGGCTACCAAATGGTCCATGTGATAAATTACATATATGTTATTCTGAGTTACCCAAGTGTTAACAGTGACTGTGGCAGAGATTGTTAGGAGCTTCCTGCAATCTTTCTCTTCTTCCTTAGAAATAGGAACCCTGATATTTAGCTTGGCACATTGGTGCCCAAATTACTAATTCAGTCCTAGTAGAACTATATTATTAGAGTTTTATTCAGATTTTCTATTTCTTCTAGAGCTAGCTTCAGTAGTTTGTGTCTTTCCAGGAATTTTTCCATTTCATCTAGGTTGTTGGATACAATTGTCCATAGAATTTCCAATACTTTTTATTTGTGTTAGGTCTGTAGTAATGTCCTCTCTTTTATTTCTGATTTTAGTAATCTGAGTCTTCTCTTTTTTTCTAAGTCTAAAGAATTGTCAATTTTGTTGATCTTTTCAAAAAACCAACTTTTAGTTTTGGTTATTTTCTATATTATTTTTCTATTCTGTTTTTCTAATCTATATTATTTCTGTTTTAATTCTTATTATTTCCCTCCTCCTGCTTGCTTTGGGTTTAATTTGCTCTTCTTTTCCTAGTTTCATAAGATAAGAGGATAGGCAACAGATTTGTTATCTTTCCTTTTTGAAAATGTAAGCATTTACAAGCTATAAATTTCCCTAAGAGCACTGCTTTATCTGAATCGTGTAAGTTTTAGAATATTGTGTTTTCATTTTCATTCATCTCAAAGTATTTTCTAATTTCACTAGTGATTTCTTCTTTGATCCTTTATTTATGTTTTTTAATTTCCACATATTTGTGAATTCCACAAGTTCTTCTGTCATTAGATTTAAGTTCATTCCATTGTGGTTAGAGAAGATACTTTGTATGATGATGTGGTTGGACAGAGTGTTCTATAGATGTCTATTAGGCCTAGTTGGTTTATAGTGTTAAGTCTTTTACTTTTTTTTTCCGACCTTAAGTCTTCTATTTTCTTGTTGGTCTTCTGTCTAGTTGTTTTATTCATTATTGAAAGTAAGGTGTTGAAGTCTCCAGCTATTATTGTTAAATTGTCTATTTTCCCCCTTCAATTCTGTCAGTTTTTGGTTCCTTTATTTTTTTTTGGCCCTGTTGTAAAATGAATACATATTTATAACCACTACATCTTGAGGGATTGATTCTTTGATCTTTAGAAAATGTCCTTCCTCATTTCTAGTAACAATTTTTATCTTAAAGTCCATTTTGTCTGATATTAGTATAGCCATTGTAGCTTTCTTTTGGTTACTCTGCATGGTGTATCTTTTCCCATCCGTTTGCTTTCAAACTATTTGAGTCTTTGAATCTAAATTGTTTCTTGCAGATACAACATAGTTGGATCTTTTTCTAAAGCATTCTGCCAATCTCTGCCTTTGATTGGAGTATTTAAACCATTTACATTTAATGAAATTATTAGTAAGATAGAATTTAGGTCTGTCATTTTGCCATTTGTTTCTGATTTGTCTCATGTATTTTTGTTTATTCCTCCTATTGTCTTATCTTGTGCTAAATATTTTTACTGTACCATTTTTATTCCCTTGTAGTTTTTTAGTGTGTATATATATATGTATGTATATATATATATATATACGCTATATATATGTATATATACATATATATATATTTAGTTGTTTTATTAGTGGTTGCCTTGGAAACTACAATTAACATCTAAACTTCTAATAATCTAGTTTGTACTAGTACCAACTTGATTTCAATGGTATACAGAAACTTTTCTCCAATATAAGTCCATTCCTTCCCTCCTCCTTTGTGCTATTATTGACACACAAAGTACCTTGTTATACATTATATTCCCAATGACACATATTTATAAGTATTGCTTTATGCTGTTGTCTTTTAAATCAGATGGGAGAAGAAAAGGGTTTCAAACAAAAGTTACATTTATAGTCTTTTATATTTACCTATGTGGTACCTTCACCAGTGATCTTTATTTCCTCATGTGGGAAGAGGGAAATGTAAATAGGGTAAGTTAAAGTGCCACAAAGCTCATTGTTCTTACCATGATTCAGTGACTTTTCTTGGATAAATGTTTCTTGGATTATTGCAAGTCTTGCATTTATATCCAGCATTCTGAAAAGGACTTTGACAATTTTTGCCTGTGTTCTCATTACTTTTATGGAGGAATGGATTTTTGGAGATCTTTATTTTGCCATTCCCACTAAAGTCACTCTAGTGCCTAGCTAAAAGTTCCCTATCTTTCCTGGTAACTATTGTGATTGTGTGACTAAGTTTTGGCCAATGAGTTATAAAAGGTTTTGTGTGGCAGCTTCTGAGGAAACCAACTTAAAAGACAGCTGTCGGGGCACCTGGGTGGTGCAGCCAGTTGAGCCTTCACCTCTTGGTTTCGGCTCAGGTCATGATCTCAGGGTCTTGGGATCAAGCTCTGCATTGGGCTCCACACTCAGCGCAGAAGTCTGCTAAAGTTTCTCTCTTCCTGTCTCAGCCTCTCCCCCCTGCTCTCTTTCTAATAAATAAATCTTAAAAACAAACAAAAAAACAAAAAACAGCTGTCATGTGCCCTTTGCTCCCTTCCTATTCCCTTCCTCCAATCTGCTACCTGGAATAGGAATTTAAGATTAGAGGTCTGGCAGCTATCTTGGACCCTGAGAATGAGGGCCACACCCTAAGAAGGGAGAGCTATAAATAGAGACCTCATGATGATTTTGGAGCTACCATACAAGCTCTAGACAGCCTGTTTCCAGATATATTAGATAAATATTTTTCTGTCTTATTATTTTTAATATTCTCCCCTCTGATAATTGCAGCTGAAATTAATTTTGACTCATACAGTACTTACCATTGGATTGTAGAAATATTAGTTGCTTTTACTTTTTTTTTTTAAAGATTTTTTATTTATTTATTCATGAGAGACAGAGAGAGAGAGAGGCAGAGGGAGAAGCAGGCTCCCAAGGAGCAGAGAGCCCGATGCGGGACTCGATCCCAGGACCCTGGGATCGAAGCGAAGGCAGACGCTTAACCATCTGAGCCACCCAGGCGCCCAGTTGCTTTTACTTTTTAAAATATTTTTTGTATTATCTGGTTTTTCCTTATTAACATTTATTATTTTATGTGAGAAAAAGCTATTTACATGTAAATATATATAGTATATTAATGTATATACTAAAACATACATATATTAATTTAATACATAAATATAGATATAAAAATACATATATGTCACATTTGTGTGTATATCAGATATATTAATGGACATACACAAACATACATTTCCATCTTTTTATGTTTTAGAGGGTTGAAAACTGTCTTCTTTTACATGGTCATATATCAGAATGACGCATTTCCAAAATAATTGGAACACAATCAAAACTAGTCAATCAAGTCATCAAGAATTCAATCCCAAGACTTTGTTTCGGTTGTTAGGATTGGGGGGAGGTGAAGATGAGTTAGAGGTGGGGGAGGAGATTACAGTGTGTGGGAGATGGGGGTGGATGGAGACTGGGGAAAGACATGCTAGTAAAATAAGGAACACTGACACACATCAGCATAGCAAGGTCTGAAACAGCCCCTTCTCCCCCACTCCTGTTTTTGGAGGGAGACAATCCATTAGGATCTAAAGCCTCTAGTGTTATTTCAATGTTCACATAATCTTTACAATAGTGTTTTTCCTGTCTCCTCTGACTACTACATAATTAAAACCAGGTAAGCCAGTTCTTCACCCAGAACCATTACAGAGGAGGCAGCCTGGAGTCACCTTGAAAAAAAGAAAAAAATATATATATGTATATATGATTTAAGCTTAGGTGACTGCCACACTACTTAAAATATAAGGGAAATGGTTTAGATGAGATTAGAAACAAAAGATCAGAATAAGCACTTCTTTAATCTCTTATGAAAACAAGAATTTAAGCTTCTCTCTGGAACTTTCTATGTGATAATATAATGGCTGAGTCTTCCATGTTCTCTTTTCCTGTATTATTTTTAATCAGCTATATATACATAAATTTTAAAAATAAAATAATATTAAAAAGTTCAAAATCACCACTCCTTGCCCTCCAATCCTACTCTCTAGAACTAACTGCATTCAATACTTTTGTTTATTCTTTTATTAGTTGCCTATTTCTAAACACTATGTTTATTACATTAATATTTATCATATTTAGACATCGTTTATAGCTTTTAGCTTTCTGAATCAATTAGTTTCAAGTTAGAAAAATAAAACCCTCATCAGATTATTTAGTAAAGAAAATGGGATGCAGCTATAAAGGGATTGGAACTGTCATTCTCAATTTGGGGTGATTCTGCCCCCCCCAGGGAACATTTGACAATGTTCTGACAATGTCTGGAGACATTCTGTTGTCACAGCTGGGTTGAGGCTACTGGTATCTAGTGAACAGTCAGAACATGGATGCTGCTAATCATCTTATAACACACAGGACAGCCCCCACAACAAAGAATCATCCAGCCCAAAATATAAATAGTGTTAAGGTTGAGAAGAAACCTTAGAAGAACTGGAAAGAACTGGGGGAAGGGAGGGCAACTCTAGGATCAGCAACTGCAGAAAGCCACTATCACTTCCAGAGCCAATGGGTCAGTGTGAGAAGGCGGTGCTAACAAAGGCCATCACAGGAAGCAACAAACCCGGTAGGATGGCCTGGCAGTATCAGGAAATGTTCAGAGGAAACTGAGGACATAAAGGAGAAGGAGCTACTACCAGAGATGTTGCCCAAAGCAGAGAGAATGGGAAAGAGAAATATCCTGGCTTCTCCTTGACTCCCACCCTCCAATCTCCTGGCACTTCCATTGGCTGAACTTAGCGGAAGCCAGTCATCCAGGTCTGGGAAGCATAGCCCTTGCAATAGGAGCCCAAGAGGGGAAGGCAGGGTATGAATTAGAGAGCAAATAGGCCAATTCTCAGCACACCTTTCCATTATGGAAGATGGGGATCAAACTCTATTTAATGGCCACTTCCCTCACTACTCTCCTTTCTTCAAATGCATTAGAAAGTCTATCCATTTCCTTTTTTTCTTTTCAGTGATCTCCTTCATGTAATCCTCTTTCCTTATATATATCCTTTGAATATATTCATAAGTTTCCATAGCTTTTCCTTTTAAAGAAATTTTACCTCTTCTTACACTGTCTGTTAGTATTTGTTAATTACATTATTTTCCCTAGTGAGACAGCCACACAATAAATAATCAATCTCTTTCATCTGACCTGTCCCAGAATTAGTGGTAGTCCCAGAATGCTTGTGCCAGTCTAGAGATGAGAAGCCCTGGACTTAGCAAAGCAAATCCAAATATCTTGCCTGTCTTACTGTGGTAGTAGTCGACATTGTTGGTGTCCTGCCCTGATCCCTTGTACTGTGCTAGTGCCCCATCCTCAGCTATTGTAGTGTTGCTGCTAATGGCTCAAACATATGCCCTTCCCTAGAGAACTATTCTTGGCCAATGAGAGCCACCTTACAGGGAAATGCCCGGGAGGCTATATCTCGCCTCCAGGCAATGTGCAGCCAGTGACTAACTGATATGGGGATACAAAACCCGAGCCCCCTTGCCTCAAAGAGGACAACTCTGTGGTGTCATTCACACTCCAAAACTTCCCATGGGATCAGGCTTAAGTTAGACTTCAACTGAAACCTCATCTTTGTTTAGCTACTTCCCCTGCTCTATCTTGCTTCCCTTATGTTCCAAGTTTCTCCTGAAAGCACAATTTCAATGTGTCTCTTGAATAAGAACCCAGCTTCAGTCTCTGTTTCTAGAAACCCAACTGAAGACAATGGTGAACATGAGACATTTTTTGGCTTCCCAGCATGCATTCTCCCTTCCTAATAGCACCAGAGTTTCCTTTGGGAAATGATCTCCCCACCCCTTTTGAACAGTATTGATGTGACCGAATCTGGGTACATGCTCTGCCGTCATGGAAGCTGCAGAAGCCTGTGAAGGTCCCTTCCATTAAACCCTTCCTCTCACTGCTTTGGTATAGCAGGCCCAGGCATGTGACCTAAATTCAGCCAATTTGACATTCTGTCCTGGGATTATGAATCTTAAGTGAGTAATACAAAGATAGAATGGTTCTTTAGGGTTCATTTATTCCATTACAAACTTCTGCTAGCCTGTTTCTCCTTCTCAACCTTTCTGGGCCTTTTAGTGTCCAAAGCCTTGGTTCCTGCCCATTTTCAAGCTACTTGGCTAGCCTTTTGTGAGTGCTCCAAATCCTTCCAGCAATTTCACTCTTGTGTAAAGTCTCTCACCCAGGTTCTCTTGCCTAACACCAAAAGAATAATAAGTAATGCAGTTATATTACTGTCTTTTGTCTAAGTGCAGAGTGAAAACAGATCTGGGACAGGACCACTGATTCAGAAGAGGACAAACAGAGGGCTTCCGAGCTTGGTGAGGAACAGCCTACCTGGACAACTCTCCTGGCGTCAAGGAAGAGGTAGGCATAAACAAAGCATTTCTCAACTGGGTAAATTATACTTTGATCTTATGTGAGATGCTGACTTAGTCTCTTGTCTTAAAAAGCCATTGTCTGGCTTTCAACATCCAAATATACATACACCCCAATCTGAAACCTCCCCTAGTTGACATTTTTCCTTTTCTTATATGTTGATGCATTTTTTTCCATTTCTTTTCTTATATGTTCAATCCTGAAAATAGAAGAATTCAATGGTATGAAGACAGCTGTACCCCCTAATAAAAATATCTCCTGGAGGAAAAGTTTTTCTTATGAGTGGAATTTTCCCCCGAAATTGTTCGGGTTTTGGATTATAGGGAAGGAAATGAGCTCAACAGAAAAACCAAAATAGACACACGATTCCAGAGGAATCTAAAGACAACCCTCTGGTCTGAGTTACCAGGCAACTGTCTCTCCAAGATTGCTGTCATTTTGATTTTATAGAATAATCAGGTACTGAATTTCTGATTCAAGAGATCTTGGGATCATAATAAATTTATCTTCATGATTTTAAAAAAGTATAAGCAGAAACCTCTCTCTTTCTTGGCACACATGTTCTACTGTTGTTTTTTTTTTTTTCTTTCACAGTTTCTTTGTTGTGTGCCTTCAAAGTTGTGTGTTAACAGGTTTTCATCTGTTTGGGATGCTTTTGTTGGATCCTGGTGAGAGTAGGGATGAATGGGAGCCCACTCAAGATACTGATTTCTAGTTGCTTCAGATTCTGATCTTATGGTCAGTAACATGTTTTATCCATAAGAAACAAAAGAAAAAATTGCACATAAACATCACCTAAAACAACTATCCTGGGAAACTCAGTTTTATGCCTAGAAACAGGGTCCCTGCACATAGGTAAACAAACTATTATTGGTTAAAGAGCTAGACAGACACAGGCACATGGAAGAGTGTTTTGTCAGTATTTGAAAGAAATCCTTGCAATGACACAGTTGTCTGTTCAAGGACATGCATATAAAATCTCAGAATTGAGTTTTATTTTTTTTTAAGATTTTATTTATTTATTTGACAGAGAGAGACACAGCGAGAGAGGGAACACAAGCAGGGGGAGTGGGAGAGGGAGAAGCAGGCTTCCCGCTGAGCAGGGAGCCCAATGCGGGCTCGATCCCAGGACCCTGGGACCATGACCTGAGCCGAAGGCAGACGCTTAACAACTGAGCCAACCAGGTGCCCCTCAGAATTGAGTTTTAGAAAAAATTCCATACTAATTTTCCATTCTCTTTTTGTCTGTACTATGATATGCTACCGTTTACTCATTTTCTTATTACTAAAAGCCTAATTTGTGCGAGGGTTTCTGCTAGCTATGAGTCCACTCCAGTGGAATAGTCCATAGTCCTAGCCTTCAAGGTGTTTCCCTTCTAGAGAAGGAGAGAGACATGTCAACAACTCTTGACCTCCATGATATAGGAGTGATATAGTAGAATCTACTGTGTGTGCCATTACAGTGGCCTGCTCCCTAAGGCCTTTCAGAGTTATGAAATATATGATTTATAGTGTGAGCCTGTTGTGTTTTCTCAGGGTTCTTGGCTGCAAACAGTGGAAACTAACTAAAAAGAAAAAGAATGTAGGAGAGGGTGTCAGGGAATCAAGTCTGCATGGCCAGGCATGGAAAAAGTGCAGCCTCAGGGGCTTCAGGGGGCTAGACATCAAGAACCTAGGTGGAGGCCATATGCAGAAGAGTATAGCCAGTAAACACTGCTGCCTGCAGGAAATGACCTCCAAACCATCTCCACCTCCAGGTGTCACTGACTCCAAATTCCAAACTCAGGAGAGAGTACCCAGGTGATCTAGAATGTTCAGGCCCTCTGCCTGTATTGGGCCTGATGGGGGAGGGGGACCTGGGCGCTTTGGGAAGCTGCCTTATTTCCTACCAAGACCACACACATGGGGGAATTCCTTCAAATAGTGATCGGTGAATAGGAAAGTAAGATTCGATTGCTTCAGATTCTGATCTCACAGTCAATAACATGTTTTATCCATAAGAAACAAAAGAAAAAATTGCACATAAATATCTAGAAACAAAGAAAAAAAGCCAAGTGTCCACTACATGTATTATTTACCATTGACTCTCAAAATCTAGGTACAGTCTAGCCAACAATGAGGACAATTCTTAGTTATTAGGGGAGAAAGTATCTATGGAAGATTGGAGGTGAAATCATCTACCTCAAACATTTTATTTTATAGTTAAGGAAACTTATGCCTTAGGTGACTGTGGCCTTCTACTGTCACTCACCTAGTTCTCCTGGTTCTCAGGTCTTCAGACATGGACTGGAACTACACCACTGGCTTTTCTGAGTCTCTAGCTTGCAGACAACACATCACGGTACTTTTCAGCCTCCAAAATCATGTGAACCAATTCCTTATAATACATTTCTAACTTCAGATATATATATTGATTCTGTGTCTCTTCACTGTGTTTCTAACTTCAGATATATATCTATAGATAGATATATCTAGATAGATAGATAGATAGATAGATAGATAGATAGATAGATAGATAGATAGATAGAT